>NW_027457121.1:5000-175000 GCF_040206685.1 Ascaphus truei | reverse complement strand
AGAGATGGGGAGAGAGATGGCGGGAGAAGGAGAGAGATGGGGGAGAGAGAGAGAGAGATGGGGGGAGAGGGAGAGAGATGGGGGAGAAGGAGAGAGATGGGGGAGAGAGAGAGAGATATGGGGAGAGAGAGAGATGGGGGAGAGAGAGGGAGAGAGATGGGGGAGAAGGAGAGAGATGGGGGGAGAGAGAGAGAGATGGGGGGAGAGACAGAGAGATGGGGGAGAGAGAGAGAGATGGGGGAGAGAGAGAGAGATGGGGGAGAGAGAGAGAGATGGGGAAGAGAGAGAGATGGGGGAGAGAGAGAGATGGGGAGAGAGAGAGAGATGGGGGAGAGAGAGAGAGATGGGGGAGAGAGAGAGAGATGGGGAGAGAGAGAGATGGGGAGAGAGAGAGATGGGGAGAGAGGGAGTGAGATGGGGAGAGAGGGAGAGATGGGGGGGGGGAGAGAGAGAGAGAGATGGGGGGAGAGAGAGAGAGATGGGGAAAGAGAGAGAGATAGAGAGATGGGGGGAGAGAGAGAGAGAGGAGTGAGATGGGGAGAGATGGGGGAGAGAGAGAGAGATGGGGGAGAGAGAGAGAGATGGGGGAGAGAGAGAGATGGGGGGAGAGAGACAGAGAGACAGAGAATGGGGGAGAGAGAGAGAGAGATGGGGAGAGAGAGATGGAGAGAGAGAGAGAGATGGGGAGAGATGGGGGAGGAGGGAGATATGGGGTAGAGAGGAGAGATTGAGAGAGAGGGTGGAGGAAGGGGGGAGGAGGAGTGAAGAAGAGGTGGAGGAGGGAAGGGGGGAGCAATTGATTTGCAGATAGAGGTCACTTCAATCATATCTATCAGAAGCTCCTTACCCCCCAGAGACCCTCACACCCCCACTCTGCTAACTGTGACCTGGTATCTCATGCATACTGATACTGCCAGAGACCTGCAGAGCGTCGCTCCAGTAACCCATCCCCTGCCAGAGACCTGCAGAGCGTCGCTCCAGTAACCCATCCCCTGCCAGAGACCTGCAGAGCATAGCCCCAGTAACCCATCCCCTGCCAGAGACCTGCAGAGCATTGCCCCAGTAACCCATCCCCTGCCAGAGACCTGCAGAGCATTGCCCCAGTAACCCATCCCCTGCCAGAGACCTGCAGAGCGTCGCTCCAGTAACCCATCCCCTGCCAGAGACCTGCAGAGCGTCGCTCCAGTAACCCATCCCCTGCCAGAGACCTGCAGAGCGTCGCTCCAGTATCCCATCCCTGCCAGAGACCTGCAGAGCATTGCCCCAGTAACCCATCCCATGCCAGAGACCTGCAGAGCATTGCCCCAGTAACCCATCCCCTGCCAGAGACCTGCAGAGCGTCGCTCCAGTAACCCCACCCCTCCTACCCCACTCTACTACACCGCCTATCACTACTACCCCAGGCTTCTACACCGCCTGTCACTACTACCCCAGGTGCTACACCGCCTGTCATTACTACCCCAGGCTGCTACACTGCCTGTCACTACCACCCCAGGTGCTACACCGCCTGTCATTACTACCCCAGGCTGCTACACTGCCTGTCACTACCACCCCAGGTGCTACACCGCCTGTCATTACTACCCCAGGCTGCTACACTGCCTGTCACTACCACCCCAGGTGCTACACTGCCTGTCATTACTACCCCAGGCTGCTACACTGCCTGTCACTACCACCCCAGGCTGCTACACCGCCTGTCATTACTACCCCAGGCTGCTACACTGCCTGTCACTACCACCCCAGGTGCTACACCGCCTGTCATTACTACCCCAGGCTGCTACACTGCCTGTCACTATCACCCCAGGTGCTACACCGCCTGTCATTACTACCCCAGGCTGCTACACTGCCTGTCACTACCACCCCAGGCTGCTACACCGCCTGTCATTACTACCCCAGGCTGCTACACTGCCTGTCACTACCACCCCAGGTGCTACACCGCCTGTCATTACTACCCCAGGCTGCTACACTGCCTGTCACTACCACCCCAGGTGCTACACCGCCTGTCATTACTACCCCAGGCTGCTACACTGCCTGTCACTACCACCCCAGGCTGCTACACCGCCTGTCACTACTACCCCTAGCTGTACACCGCCTGTCACTCCTACCCCAAGCTACTACACCGTCTGTCACTACCACCCCAAGCTGCTACACTGCCTGTCACTATTACCCCAAGCTGGTACACCGCCTGTCACTACTACCCCAGGCTACTACACCGCATGTCATTACTACCCCAGGCTGCTACTACACCGCCTGTCACTACTACCCCAGGCTGCTACACCGCCTGTCACTACTTCACTACACCGCCTGTCACTACCATCCCAGGTTGCTACACCGCCTGTCCCTACTACCCCAGGCTGCTACACCGCCTGTCACTACTTCACTACTCTGCCTGTCCCTACTACCCCAGGCCACTACTCCGCCTGTCACTACTCTGCCTGTCACTACTAACCCAGGCCACTACTCCGCCTGTCACTACTCTGCCTGTCACTACTAACCCAGGCCACTACTCCGCCTGTCACTACTCTGCCTGTCACTACTAACCCAGGCCACTACTCCGCCTGTCACTACTCTGCCTGTCACTACTAACCCAGGCCACTACTCCGCCTGTCACTACTCTGCCTGTCACTACTAACCCAGGCCACTACTCCGCCTGTCACTACTCTGCCTGTCAATACTAGAACTCCATGCTAGACCACTTCTCAATACTACACCTGCTGTCATTGTGACACTGTGTACTACTACAGCACTGTGCTACACAGCCTGGCACTACTACCCTCCATACCGCACCAGTCACTACTACACTGCGCCCAACACTACTACACCATACTCCACCTGTCACAGCCACACGAACCACTACACCTGTATTACTGCATCTCTCTGCTACATAACATTCAATACACGTCACTTCTACAACACGCACACTGCACATCAATACTCTGAGTGACCGCTATACTACTTTGTTACCCCACGCTGCTACATAGCCCGTCATTGCTACACTACATTTCTACACCGCTACACATCTCTCTCCCCCCTCCCCCCCCCACACGCCCTGATCTGATAAGTATTGATTTCTGGCTATACATGTGTACTCCACTTTATCCTGCCCCACGGACACTGATACCTAATCCTGTCCCACGGACACTGATACCCTAATCCTGTCCCACGGACACTGATACCTTAATCCTGTTCCACGGACACTGATACCTAATCCTGTCCCACGGACACTGATACCTAATCCTGTCCCATGGACACTGATACCTAATCCTGTCCCACGGACACTGATACCTAATCCTGTCCCACGGACACTAATACCTTAATCCTGTTCCACGGACACTGATACCTAATCCTGTCCCACGGACACTGATACCTAATCCTGTCCCACGGACACTGATACCTAATCCTGTCCCACGGATACTGATACCTTAATCCTGTCCCACGGACACCGATACCTAATCCTGTCCCACGGACACTGATACCTAATCCTGTCCCACGGACACTGATACCTAATCCTGTCCCACAGACACTGATACCTTAATCCTGTCCCACGGATACTGATACCTAATCCTGTCCCACGGACACTGATACCTAATCCTGTCCCACGGACACTGATACCTAATCCTGTCCCACGGACACTGATACCTAATCCTGTCCCACGGACACTGATACCTAATCCTGTCCCACGGACACCGATACCTAATCCTGTCCCACGGACACTGATACCTAATCCTGTCCAACGGACACTGATACCTAATCCTGTCCCACGGACACTGATACCTAATCCTGTCCCACAGACACTGATACCTTAATCCTGTCCCACGGACACTGATACCTTAATCCTGTCCCACGGACACTGATACCTAATCCTGTCCCACGGACACCGATACCTAATCCTGTCCCACGGACACTAATACCTAATCCTGTCCCACGGACACTGATACCTAATCCTGTCCCACGGACACTGATACCTAATCCTGTCCCACGGACACTGATACCTAATCCTGTCCCACGGACACTGATACCTTAATCCTGTCCCATGGACACTGATACCTTAATCCTGTCCCACGGACACTGATACCTAATCCTGTCCCACGGACACCGATACCTAATCCTGTCCCACGGACACTAATACCTAATCCTGTCCCACGGACACTGATACCTAATCCTGTCCCACGGACACTGATACCTAATCCTGTCCCACGGACACTGATACCTAATCCTGTCCCACGGACACTGATACCTTAATCCTGTCCCACGGACACTGATACCTTAATCCTGTCCCACGGACACTGATACCTTAATCCTGTCCCACGGACACTGATACCTTAATCCTGTCCCACGGACACTGATACCTTAATCCTGTCCCACGGACACTGATACCTTAATCCTGTCCCACGGACATTAATACCTAATCCTGTCCCACGGACATTAATACCTAATCCTGTCCCACGGAAACCGATACCTAATCCTGTCCCACGGACACTGATACCTAATCCTGTCCCACGGATACTGATACCTAATCCTGTCCCACGGACACTGATACCTTAATCCTGTCCCACGGACACTGATACCTTAATCCTGTCCCACGGACACTGATACCTAATCCTGTCCCACGGACACCGATACCTAATCCTGTCCCACGGACACTAATACCTAATCCTGTCCCACGGACACTGATACCTAATCCTGTCCCACGGACACTGATACCTAATCATGTCCCACGGACACTGATACCTAATCCTGTCCCACGGACACTGATACCTTAATCCTGTCCCACGGACACTGATACCTTAATCCTGTCCCACGGACACTGATACCTTAATCCTGTCCCACGGACACTGATACCTTAATCCTGTCCCACGGACACTGATACCTTAATCCTGTCCCACGGACACTGATACCTTAATCCTGTCCCACGGACATTAATACCTAATCCTGTCCCACGGACATTAATACCTAATCCTGTCCCACGGAAACCGATACCTAATCCTGTCCCACGGACACTGATACCTAATCCTGTCCCACGGATACTGATACCTAATCCTGTCCCACGGACACTGATACCTAATCCTGTCCCACGGACACTGATACCTTAATCCTGTCCCACGGACATTAATACCTAATCCTGTCCCACGGACACTGATACCTTAATCCTGTCCCACGGACACTAATACCTAATCCTGCCCCACGGACACTGATACCTTAATCCTGCCCCACGGACACTGATACCTAATCCTGTCCCACGGACACTAATACCTAATCCTGTCCCACGGACACTGATACCTAATCCTGTCCCACGGACACTAATACCTAATCCTGTCCCACGGACACCGATACCTAATCCTGTCCCACGGACACTGATACCTAATCCTGTCCCACGGACACTGATACCTAATCCTGTCCCACGGACACTAATACCTAATCCTGTGCCACGGACACTGATACCTAATCCTGTCCCACGGACACTGATACCTAATCCTGTCCCATGGACACTGATACCTAATCCTGTCCCACGGACACTAATACCTAATCCTGTCCCACGGACACTGATACCTTAATCCTGTCCCACGGACACTGATACCTAATCCTGTCCCACGGACACTGATACCTTAATCCTGTCCCACGGACACTGATACCTAATCCTGTCCTACGGACACTGATACCTTAATCCTGTCCCACGGACATTAATACCTAATCCTGTCCCACGGACACTGATACCCTAATCCTGTCCCACGGACACTGATACCTAATCCTGTCCAACGGACACTGATACCTAATCCTGTCCCACGGACACTGATACCTTAATCCTGTCCCACGGACACTGATACCTTAATCCTGTCCCACGGACACTGATACCTAATCCTGTCCCACGGACACTGATACCTAATCCTGTCCCACGGACACTGATACCTAATCCTGTCCCACAGACACTGATACCTTAATCCTGTCCCACGGACACTGATACCTTAATCCTGTCCCACGGACACTGATACCTAATCCTGTCCCACAGACACTGATACCTTAATCCTGTTCCACGGACACTGATACCTTAATCCTGTCCCACGGACACTGATACCTAATCCTGTCCCACGGACACTGATACCTAATCCTGTCCCACGGACACTGATACCTTAATCCTGTCCCACGGACACTGATACCTTAATCCTGTCCCACGGACACTGATACCTAATCCTGTCCCACGGACACCGATACCTAATCCTGTCCCACGGACACTGATACCTAATCCTGTCCCACGGACACTGATACCTAATCCTGTCCCACGGACACTGATACCTAATCCTGTCCCACGGACACTGATACCTCTACTGTTGCAGCACTGACACACACACAGCGCTGCCACTGCCTCTACTGTTGCAGCACTGAGACATACATACACACAGCGCTGCCTCTGCTATTCCTGCACTGATACATACACAAACAGCGCTGCCACTACCTCTGCTATTCCTGCACTGATACATACACAAACAGCGCTGCCACTACCTCTGCTATTCCTGCACTGATACACACACACAGCGCTGACACTGGCTCTGCTATTCCTGCACTGACACATACATACACACACACAGTGCTGACATTGCCTCTGCTATTCTTGTACTGACACACACAGCGCTGATACTACCTCTGCTATTCCTGTACTGGCACACACACACTACACTATTCCTGTAATCATACGCACACATACTACCCACCTCTACTATTCCTGTACTGACACACACACACACTGGTGCAATATTCCTAGATTTTGCAAAGGCTTTTGACACGGTTAATCATGTTATCCTGCTTAACAAACTCCAGAGCTCTGGAATAGGGAAGCATGCTTTAAACTGGTTTCAGTCCTACCTATCAGGAAGATCCCAACATGTGTCCATCTCAGGCTCTAACTCCAACCCCCTGGATATCACCTGTGGTGTCCCGCAAGGCTCTGTTCTGGGGCCCCTACTCTTCTCAGTGTTCATTAATGATCTTCCCACAGCTTGTAAGGAAGCCTCAATACACATGTATGCAGATGACACAATCCTATATGCACACAGCCATAGCCTCTCTGACCTTCAACACATACTTCAGTCTGACTTTTTGAGACTTGAAAATTGGATTTCCCAAAACAAACTGTTTTAAACACTGACAAGACTGTGACAATGGTATTTGGGACCAAGGCCACGTGACCCGGGACACTTAAACATTGCATGGAATACCGGCACCCCATAACAGGGCCTGTATCTCGGGAAGCAGGGGGTCCCCGGACCTGAAATCAACGCGGTTCTGCTCCGGAGACCCCTGCTCACGCACACTAGTATTAACATTTTAATAAAAACATCTTAATTACCTTAGTGGCTAGCCGCTAAGGCAATGAAGGGGTTAAACCTGAAGAGCCTGCTTATTAGGGGCAGAGGGGGTGGATGAAGGGGGTAGTTGCCCCTGGATGGGTGGTTAGGCCTGCCGGGAAGGTTGCGGGAGTGGTTAACCGCTTCATTACCATAGCGGTGGGAACCACTATGGTAATGAAGGGGTTAAACCCTCCTGCTACCCACCCTGTAGGCCTAACCACCCACGCTTGGGGCAACTACCCCCTTCACCCAACTACCCCCAATAAACATTAAAAAACACAACAACCCTACTACCCACCTCCTTTAACCCAACAACCCCCCCCCCCCCAACACATACAGTACAGTAATGGGCAAAATTACTATTATCCAGATCTGGATAATAGCTCATTTGCCCATTCCAAATAAAACAATATCCAGCCAGCATAAAGTAAATAAAACTTGCACTTACCCCTGCCAGGATGAAGGCCGTCCTCATCAACATCCTCCGCGTCCATGTCCTTCATTGGCAGGAACACAACAATAAAAATACAATCTAATGGCCACTAACCTCTTAATCACCTTAGTAGTTAGTAACCGCTAAAGTAATTAAGGGGTTAACCTACCTCCCCTGCTACCCACCCGGGCGGCCTAACCACCCACCCCGGGGCAACTATCCCCACCCTGTACCCATTGATTGGCACAGTGGTACATCATGTCCATATAAAATGGGCATAATAAGCAGCTATAGCAGTCAATGGTCAACCTAAAAAAAAACAACAGCACCAAAGACACACAACAATAAAACAAGCACCTAAACACCAGAACAATAAAATAAATCCAACACCTAAACACCAAAATAATAAAATAAATCAAAAGCCTAAACAACACATCAATATTATAATACATAACAATTAACTCAAAACAATAAACAGAAATACAAAACAATTCATTAAAAACAACCTGTTGCAGGGTACATGCAACTGCACACGTGGGTTTCTTGACAAGGCTTATTTATTTAGCCTTAAAAGATATACAGCACACAAAACAAAAATAGTTTTCCATCAGCAAAAACGAAAATGGCTTTTTCTTCAGCAAACCAAACAAAACAGTTTCTCTTCAGCAGACAGTCTATATATAAGGCAGCTACCCTTTTTCTATGCAGGGGACAGACAGTTCACAATACAACTACTTTGCTACTCAGACCTTGTTTTCAGGAATCTCTTTACTTCTTACTCCTCTCTCATCAACAGCCAAGATCCATGTGTCTACAGCCTGGGTTTTAACACACCTTGATTAGGCAGCTGAGATCCAACTATTTGTCCTGAGGTTCCCAGCTGAAGTTAACCTAGTCAGTGCTGCACTGCAGACTAGACATAGGTTTTCCAGGCATATAACTGGTTTCTTTTATTTACCCTGTCACATTCCTCCCCTGTTAGTGTGTGGCTGGGGCTACGCACGGCTGAAGCCCGACCATCCACCCTTTCTCTAGCAAAGAAGTCAGCATTTGCGTTCTCTTTTCCCAGCCTATGCTGAATCTCAAATGAGAAGGGTTGGAGGGCCATATACCACCTAGTCAATCTAGCATTGGAATCCTTCATGCTATTTAAGCACTTCAGTGGAGCATGATCCGTCACCAAAGTAAAATGGACGCCTGCCAGGTAATGCCTAAAAACCTCGATTGCCCACTTTACTGCGAGGCACTCTTTCTCAATCACTGAGTAGTTTTTTTCCCTTGGGAACAATTTCCTACTCAGGAAAAGGATAGCATGTTCAACTCCCTCAAACTGTTGTGACAACACTGCCCCTAGCCCTATCTCTGATGCATCTGTTTGCACTATAAAAGGGCTGTTGAAATCTGGGCTTCTAAGGATGGGACCCTCTGATAGACACCTTTTTATGTCCTCAAAGGCTCTCTGACAATCCCTTGACCACACCACTTGTGTAGGGGCACACTTTTATGTGAGGTCCGTTAAAGGGGCTGCCACTTCCGAATAGTTGGGGATGAACCGCCGGTAGTACCCTGCTAAACCCAGTAGAGAGCGTACCTGCATTTTTGTTTGGGGGGTTGGAACTTCTTTCAGGGCAGCTACCTTGTCGGCTAGTGGCCTTACTTTTCCACCTCCCACTGCATACCTTAAATATTTGGTTTCCGCTTTACCCAAGGCACATTTCTTAGGGTTGGCTGTGAGCCCTGCCTCACTTAGAGATTTGAGTACCGCTTTCAGCCTATTTAGATGGGCCCGCCAGTGTTTACTATAAATGACAATGTCATCTAGGTAGGCTGCGGCATAAGTCCTATGGGGCCTCAGTACCTTATCCATGAGTCTCTGAAATGTGGCTGGGGCTCCATGCAGTCCAAATGGCATTGTCACAAACTGGTATAAACCCATGGGAGTGGCAAAGGCTGTTTTGCATTTGGACTTTTCCTCTAAGGGTATTTGCCAGTATCCTTTTGTCAAGTCCAACGTGGATATATATTGCGCGTTACCAAGGGCGTCAATTAATTCGTCCACCCTTGGCATCGGATATGCGTCAAACTTGGATACCGCATTGACCTTTCGGAGGCCCACACAAAATCTTACCTTCCCATTGGGTTTAGGGACCATAATTAGTGGACTACACCACTCACTGCATGATTCCTCAATCACTCCTAAGTGTAACATTTCTTGTATCTCCTTCTTTACCAGAGCCCTACGACTTTCAGGCAACCTATAAGGACGGGAACGTACTTTTACCCCAGGTGCTGTCTCGATTGCATGGGAAATTAAGTTAGTTTATCCTGGTAAGTCAGAAAAAACATCATGGAATTGTGTAATTATTGCTAACAAGTCCCCTTTTTGTTCAGAGGACAACTGTTTACCCATTGGGATTTTATCATCACTCACGATGTTCTCCCGTGGAGGCTGAGGACCCAAGTCCGTTTCCTCCTCCACCGGGTGGATGAATAGAGACCGCTGCATCTTCCAGGGTTTCAGCAAGTTCACATGGTAAATTTGTTTACCATTCCTGGACCCTGAAATACAAGATAATAAAAAATGCACAAATGCGCACCAGGGATTAGTGGAAGGTAATTTATTAAAAATACACACAAACTCTGAGGGGATCCAACCCCACCTCAGAACAGCTGTGCAGCTGGACGGCTAAGTACTACCCAGGAGAACACCTGATGGTGACTAAACCCTAAGCTGCACAGTATACAAATACAGTAAAATTTATATAAAAACACATGAAAGAAAAAAACAAACATGAAAACAACCTATCAACAGATTTGTATAGAAACCGCCATAAGGTTGGGCACTGGCAAGGGGAAACGGACACTCACACTGAGACAGTCAGCAGACTCGCGGTGGCTGCACAAGGCTGCAGAGGTCACGACAGGTCATCCTGCGCATGTATGCTGGTAAGCTGAGACGGAGCCTGCAGGAGACAGCAGCGGTTTTTTCCATCTCCGGGGTGCCGAGATCCGGATCCTGTGCAGCCACCGCGAGTCTGCTGACTGTCTCAGTGTGAGTGTCCGTTTCCCCTTGCCAGTGCCCAACCTTTTGGCGGTTTCTATACAAATCTGTTGATAGGTTGTTTTCATGTTTGTTTTTTTCTTTCATGTGTTTTTATATAAATTTTACTGTATTTGTATACTGTGCAGCTTAGGGTTTAGTCACCATCAGGTGTTCTCCTGGGTAGTACTTAGCCGTCCAGCTGCACAGCTGTTCTGAGGTGGGGTTGGATCCCCTCAGAGTTTGTGTGTATTTTTAATAAATTACCTTCCACTAATCCCTGGTGCGCATTTGTGCATTTTTTATTATCTTGTAATTCAGGGTGCCCTCCCCCCTTTTTAAGGGGGGTTCACCTAGATTTGAGAGTTTCTGGGGAGACGCTTTATGTACATGCTGCAAAGGGATCATCCACACCATCACACAGCACGAGCACTGAATATCCTGTTTTTTCTACCTTCCTGGACCCTGGTTGAGCGATCTCGTAATCCACATCACCCGTACGGCGGAGTACTTCGAATGGGCCCTGCCATTTGGCCAGGAGTTTACTCTCGCAACTGGGTAACAATAACAACACCTGGTCTCCCGGGTGAAACACTCTCATGCGAGCATTCTGATTGTAATGTCTCTCCTGACTGTCCTGGGCTGATCTAAGATTCTCCCTGGCAAAATGGCCGACCACATCTAGGCGCTTCCTAAGGTCTAGTATATATTGCAGGGTATTCTTAGAAGGGGACTGCTGTTCCTCCCAGGACTCCTTTAGAAGGTCTAGGATACCCCGGGGTTGGCGGCCATAGAGCAATTCAAATGGAGAGAATCCCGTGGAGGCCTGGGGAACTTCCCGCACTGCAAACAGCAGAAAAGGGAGAAGTTCATCCCAGGCTCTCTTCTCTGAATCTACAAATTTCCTCAGCATCCCTTTTAGAGTTCGGTTAAATCTTTACACCAATCCGTCAGTCTGTGGATGGTAGACCGATGTCCGAACAGACTTGACCTCTAGTAACTTTAAGACATCCTGCATCAGTTTAGCCATGAAATTTGTACCTTGGTCTGTCAACATAACATGGAGAAGTCCAACCCGTGAGAACAGTTCCAACAACCTGTTGGCTACTTGCTTCGCCGTTGCTGTTCTCAGGGGGAACGCCTCAGGATACCTTGTTGCATAGTCCACTATTACAAGGATAAACCTGTGACCTTTCGCAGAAGGTTCTAGAGGTCCTACCAAAACTACCTCAATCCTCTCAAAGGGAACTGACACCAAGAGTAGAGGAACCAAAGGGGCTGGTTTTTGTCCTTTTGGACTAGTTAGCTGGCACTCCGGACATGCCGCACATAACTTAGCAATATCACTATGCATCCCTGGCCAATAGAATCGGGATGAAATACGGTCCAATGTTTTATCACTGCCCAGGTGACCACCCCAAGGGACAGTATGGGCTAGAGTGAACACAGATTTAACAAACGCCTTGGGAACCAATATCTGTCTGGTGACCTCCCCTGTTTGTGTCTGCCTATTCACCCTATATAGGATATCCTTTGATAGCTCAAAATGGGGGAATACTATCACCCCCTGTGCATCTAAAATCTGTTCATCAATTTTCACCACCTTGTCATACTGTCTAGCAAGGACTGGGTCTTCCCTTTGCTTCTGGCGAAAGTCAGGGAGGTACAGGTCTGGTAAATCTCCAGGGCCCATATCCCCCTCCCTTTGGCCATCCCCAGCCATCACTTGTGATCTCTGACTACTAGAATGGTCACCTTGAGACCCAGATTTCTGCAACCAGTCCTGTTTGTCCAAGCGTCTTTGCTTCCGAGTCTTTTGAACCCGGTGTCTACTGGGAAAAAGGTCTGCCGAGAAGGGGAACAGTTTGCCAGGGTTCTCCTGAGCCCTAGAAGGAGGCTCCTCGTGAAAGACCGAGCACAACGGGGGCAGGGAGCCAAGGAGCGACTCCTACTTCGAGGTAAGCCTCCTGACCTTTTACCTGTAGCCGGATTTTGGCCGTCGGATAGCGTTTTACATCGCCGTGTATACATTCTATGCTCCAGGGGGAGTCAAAAGAACACACGTAAGGCGGTAACAGTTCCTGGAGGACCAGAGTTTTCCCAGAGCCCGAATCTACAAGGGCCTGGACGTTTTTTCCCCCAATCAGGGCTGGAAGTAGCCAGGGCTTGTAATTTTCCTCAGTAAAAGCCGAGGCAACGGTTCTGCTGAATGAGCAATCCATCTGTGGACAGTCCACATACCGGTGGCCTTGTTCTCCGCAGGCGGAACATGGAGAGGGTTCCCTCGCAGGAGGGGACTGTGGATAGCGCTCCGCTGGACCGGTTACTGGAGACCAGGCATCTGGTGGGTCCTGTGGGCGACGTCCTCGGAAGTTCCTCTCATTTTGCAATGAACCGACATCCGGAAGGAGATGAGGGTCTCTGCGGGGACCAGCATTTGGACTCCGTCCTTGCTGGAACGACTGCTCCTTCCGTTGGACTTGGCGGTTCCGTGACGAGCCGTAGGTTCCCCATTGATCCGACCTCCCACTTTGGGCGTCCGCAAGTGCCGGTGGAGTCGGGTCCAGGACACTCGCCTGCTGCTCAGCCCCAAGGAAGTTCTCCACGAGTCAGACCGCCAAAGCTAGGGTTTCAGCAGCGTGGCGTTTTACCCACGAGCATGCGGAAGGGGGTATTATTTGTAGAAATTGTTCCAAAACCATCTGCTCAAGAATTGCCTCCTTAGTGCACTCCTCGGGTTGTATCCAGCGCGTACATAAGTCCAATAATTGCTGAGCGAGGTCCCGGGGTCTCGTCTTAGCGGTGTACTTCATGTTCCGGAACTGGTACCGGTAGGTCTCTGGGGTCAGACCTAAGCGATCCAGTATGGCGGCTTTTACTTGTCGGTAGTCCATTGCCTGATCTGCTGGGAGTCCCTGATATGAGGCCTGGGCTTCTCCTATGAGGAGCCGTGCCAAAGCAGTTGCCCAGCGATCTGTAGCCCAGCCCTGAGCTTCGGCAACTCTTTCAAAAGTCAGTAAAAAAGCCTCTGGATCCTCGTTCGGAGCCATTTTCCTCAGGAGTATAGGGGGTCTGCTTGCTAGTTCTGCACTGGCAGACCCTTGGAATTGGGTCAGCAGCTTGGCAATCCGTTCATCCTGTGCTGCTTGTAGTCTTTCATCTCTCTCCGCTTGCAGCCGGGCCTGCTCCTGCATTAACTGTCCCTGCTGTCTGGTTTGCTCACATAGAAACTCTTTCAACATTTCTTCCATTCTTGTGTGTGTGTGTGGCGCTTTAACTGCAGGAGCCTTTTGAAAAAAACCATCCCAATTCTTGACACCATATGTTGCAGGGTACATGCAACTACACATGTGGGTTTCTTGACAAGGCTTATTTATTTAGCCTTAAAAGATATACAGCACACAAAACAAAAATAGCTTTCCATCAGCAAAAACGAAAATGGCTTTTTCTTCAGCAAACAAAACAAAACAGTTTCTCTTCAGCAGACAGTCTATATATAAGGCAGCTACCCTTTTTCTATGCAGGGGACAGACAGTTCACAATACAACTACTTTGCTACTCAGACCTTGTTTTCAGGAATCTCTTTACTTCTTACTCCTCTCTCATCAACAACCAAGATCCATGTGTCTACAGCCTGGGTTTTAACACACCTTGATTAGGCAGCTGGGATCCAACTATTTGTCCTGAGGTTCCCAGCTGAAGTTAACCTAGTCAGTGCTGCACTGCAGACTAGACATAGGTTTTCCAGGCATATAACTGGTGGCTTTTATTTACCCTGTCACACAACCATTTACCAGAAAATGCATTGCCTGTCACTGTATTTATCTATACCCTAAAGTGCCACAGATAAATACATTGGCAGTCAAAGGGCAAGCAAAAAATGAAAAAGTACAATAAAAAAAACCTCAAAAACAAAAATTCCATACATTCAATATTTTTCTTACCTTTAGATGTCTTCACCCTCCGATTCCCGGTGTATCTGGAAGCTCAGCATCCGTGACGCCATCCTCCGCATCAGGTAAAATCTTCTTTCTTCAATCTTGAATCTTCTTTACTTGTAATCCATAGGAAGATGTTGTCTCGTCGTCTTCTTAAGCTAAAATGAGACGGATCAGGCCTTATATAAGGCCTGTGATGTCACATTTTAGGGTCAGATGGTACAGCTCCAATCCGATTGGACGCTGTACTATGTGACAGGCTTACTTTTTTTAAAGGATGTGACGTCATCTCCAAGGGAGGTACGTCACATCCTGATACCAAAATGGCTGCCATTACATGGTACTACAGCCAATCGGATTGACCCCAATCCGATTGTTTGAAGTACCATGTGACATTTTTAAGGGTGATGTCACATCCTTTTAAAACAAGGCTGCCATCACATGGTACAAGAACCAATGGGATTGTGCGTGTACCACGTGGTATATCTCACAATCCCATTGGTTCCTGTACAATATGATGGCACTTTTTTTTTTAAAGGATATGACATCACCCCTAAAGATGATGTCACATCCTTTAAAAAAAAAAATGGAACATGTGACATGGTACTTCAACCAATCGGATTGGGGACAATCCAATTGGCTGTAGTACCATGTGATGGCAGCCATTTTGGTTTAAGGATGTAACGTACCAGCCTTGGAGATGATGTCACATCCTTAGAAAAATGAAATAAAGCCTGTCACATGGTACAGTGTCCAATCGGATTGGAGCTGTACCATCTGACCCTAAAATGTGACGTCACGGGCCTGTTCCGTCTCATTTAACTTAAGAAGATGACGAGACGACATCTACCTATGGATTTCTATGGATTACAAGTAAAGAAGATTAAAGATTGAAGAAAGAAGATTTTACCTGATGCGGAGGATGGCGTCACGGATGCTGAGCTTCCAGATACACCGGGAATCGGAGGGTGAAGACATCTAAAGGTAAGAAAAATATTGAATGTATGGAATTTTTGTTTTTCAGGTTTTTTTTTTTTGTATTCTCATCATCAACATTTATTTGCAAGATTTCGGCATATTTTCTTTTTTTGTTTCAATCTTTTTTATTGTTTTCACAATACAGTAACATCTCTTTAAACATTGACTTACGTATCACATGACTGTTGTTCAACGAAGCATTTGTGGATTTTTAACATAAATTAAAATACAGCATTTCTAGAACAATGCGAGTACCATATCGATTTTGTAATCCAATCATGTGAGTCGTGCTTATGTACCTATGAAATAGGTAGATCTTGAGAAATGGTAGAGCGAGAAGGAAGAGGGGAAGACAAAGAGGGGGGGTGGATGGGGGGGAGAGCGGGGGGAGGTTCGAGGTCTGTCTACTTGGGGTTCCTAAGTTTATGGAAGGAGTGTTTCCTTTCAGTATTGTGGTTGTTTTAGTCTAGGGACCAGGGTTCCCATATCTTATCAAATTTGTCAAGGGTGTGGTTTAATTGGGCTGATAGTTTTTCCATTAGTTTAACGTAGTTAACTCTTAATATGACTGTACCTAGATGGGGGGTGTATGTTTTTCCATGCGGCTGCTATAGAGCATCGAGCATCGAGGTTTTTTAATTGTATTTTCTCATTTTTATTTTTTTGCTTGCCCATTGACGGCCAATGTATTTATCTGTGCCCCCTTTAGGGTATAGATAAATACAGTGACAGGCAATGCATTTTTTGGCAAATGGTTGTTTTTAATTAATTGTTATTTTTTGGCAAATGGTTCTTTTTAATTAATTGTTATGTTTTGTATTTCTGTTTATTATTTTGAGTTGTTATGTATTTGTAGGGCTTGTTTTTATTTAATGTTTGGATTGTTTAGGCGTTTGATTATTTTATTGTTCTGGCGTTTAGGTGCTTGGGTATTTTTTATTGTTGTGTCTTTTTGGTGCTGTTTTGTTAGGTTGCCCATTGACTGCTATAGTGGCTAATCATGCCCATATTATATGGGCATGATGTACCACTGTGCCAATCAATGGGTAGAGGGTGGGGGTAGTTGTCCCGGGGTGGGTGTTAGGCCGCCCGGGTGGGTAGAAGGGGGTGTTAACCCCTTAATTACTATAGCCATTAATAACTGCTAAGGTGATTAAAGAGTTAGTGGCTATTAGAATGTATTTTTTATTGTTGTGTTCCAGCCAACGGAGGGCAAGGACGGGGAGGAAGACAAGGACGGCCTTCATCCTGCCAGGGGTAAGTAGAAGTTTTATTTTTCTTTATGCTGGCTGGATTAAATGTTATTTTGAATGGGTAAATGCACTATTATCCATATCTGGATAATAGTAATTTTGCCTATTATTTTATTGTACTGTACTGTTATGGTTGTTGGGGATAGAGGGGGTGTTCATTCATTCCCATTGGGGTTATCTTTGCTCCCACTGAGGGCATACGGTAGGTAACCATACTGGCAATGAATGGGTGTATTGGCTAGTAGTGTATTGTAATGTTTATTGTGGGTAGCGGGGGGTGCGTGAAGGTGGCAGTTGGCCCGCGGTGGGTATTTATGCTTACCGGGTGGGTAGCAGGAGTGGTTAACCCCTTCATTACCATAGCCGTATTAACCGCTAAGGTAACGAATGGGCTAACTCCCCCGCAAAGCCTAAACACCCACCGTGGGACAAATACCCCCTTCACCCACCCCCGCTACCCACAATAAACCAGGCACTGGTAGTTAACCCCTTCATTGCCTTAGCGATTAGCCGCTAAGGTAATGAAGCTGCCTGTAAATGTATTTTTCCTGCATCGGATTGATGCCGGGGGTCTCCGGTGCTGCTATTAATGTGTATCAGTTCCGGAGACCCCCGTCTTCAATCCAATGCAGGAAAAATGCATTTTTTTTTCTCCTATGTCCTGCTCTCAGATCCGGCTCACCACCCTGCCGCTGGCGAGAAGAAATCTTCGATAAAACTGCAATTCCAGAGCTCGGTGAGTTTATCATGGCTACCAGAATAGTGTGATTTTATCAGAGTGGCGATTTTTTTTTTTTTGCGCTTTTTGGCAGCTCCCACGCGATGTGTTTGGCCGGAAGCCAGAAATCGCAAACAAATGCCTTCCCCGCACGATTTGACCGACTCATCGAGGCTTTCTGAATAGCCACCCGGCCACATTTTGCGATAGCTGCTCAAAATCCTCGATGAGTTGGTTATCGAAGCTACAATAGGCCCCTTACGCCTCGATCAAGCAGGCAGCTACACGGACGCGCGTCCGCGAGCCCCTGTCTGCTGGGCGACGTGTGAACATCCCCAGCAGACAGAATGACGCGGTTGGGGGCGTAACTTAGAGCAAAAAAAAAGGCGTGTGTGTTTGTGATTGGCTGGCAAATACAGTGACGCGGCTGCCGCTTCAAATTTCAACCTCAGTTGAAAGCTCGAGTTGTGAGCACACTAGACTGTGTTCTCTGAAAGAAATTCACTTAAATGCACAGCACTCGCTAACACAGCTCCATTACGGAGGCTGATGACGTCATTGAGTGCCCTACCCACGTTTCCCTCCAGCTACGGAGCATCGTCAGGGACATTGTTGTTTAGGAGCATTTTACAACTTATACCTCGCCTACATTATATATATATATATATACTAGCTGATATACCTGGCGTTGCCCGGGATGTAATTTTGGGGGGGCGGGCGACAGGGTTGGCCTTCCCCCCCCTTGACAGCTAGGTGGGTGACTCAGTTGACTGAGTGTGTGGGTGGGTGGGTCGGTGACTGAGTGGGTGGGTGGGTCGGTGACTGAGTGGGTGGGTGACTTTGGGTCGGTTTGACTTTGGGTCGCTGGGTGGGTGGGTGACTTTGGGTCGCTTTGACTTTGGGTAGGTGGGTGTGTGGGTGACTATGGGTGGGTGAGTGGGTGACTGGGGGAAAGTGGGTGACTGGGGAAAGTGGGTGACTGGGGAAAGTGGGTGACTGGGGGAAAGTGGGTGACTGGGGGAAAGTGGGTGACTGGGGGAAAGTGGGTGACTGGGGGAAAGTGGGTGAGTGAGTGACTGGGTGGGTGGACGTGTGGGTGTGTGGGTGACTGGGTGGGTGACTTTGACTGGGTGACAGTGGGTGGGTGGGAGACGGTGGGTAACTGGGTGACAGTGCGTGGGTGGGAGACGGTGGGTGACTTACCTTGACCGGGTGGTGTTTCCTGGCGGCAGATGGTTCCCCTCCTGGCACGGATATCCCCGTGGCATCAGGCTGGGGCAGGAGGTGGGTTCGGAAGCTGGCGGGGGGGCAAGAGTGGCAGGCTGGGGCAGGAGACCCGCGCCACGTGAGGGTGAGTGCAGGAGGCCCGGCCCGCGCTTCCCCTCCGTCCGGGAGCGCACGTGATAGTGCGTGCAGGAGGCCGGGGGAGTGCAGGAGGCCGGGGGAGTACAGGAGGCCGGGGGAGTGCAGGAGGCCGGGGGAGTGCAGGAGGCCCGGCCCGCGCTTCCCCTCCGTCCGGGAGCGCACGTGATAGTGCGTGCAGGAGGCCGGGGGAGTGCAGGAGGCCGGGGGAGTGCAGGAGGCCGGGGGAGTGCAGGAGGCCGGGGGAGTGCAGGAGGCCGGGGGAGTGCAGGAGGCCAGGGGAGTGCAGGAGGCCGAGGGAGTGCAGGAGGCCGGGGGAGTGCAGGAGGCCGGGGGAGTGCAGGAGGCCGGGGGAGTGCAGGAGGCCGAGGGAGTGCAGGAGGCCGGGGGAGTGCAGGAGGCCGGGGGAGTGCAGGAGGGCCGGGCTGCGCTTCCCTCCGTCCGGGAGCGCATGTGATAGTGCGTGCAGGAGGTCGGGGGAGTGCAGGAGGCCGGGGGAGTGCAGGAGGCCGAGGGAGTGCAGGAGGCCGGGGGAGTGCAGGAGGCCGGGGGAGTGCAGGAGGCCGAGGGAGTGCAGGAGGCCGGGGGAGTGCAGGAGGCCGGGGGAGTGCAGGAGGCCGGGGGAGTGCAGGAGGGCCGTGCCGCGCTTCCCCTCCGTCCGGGAGCGCATGTGATAGTGCGTGCAGGAGGTCGGGGGAGTGCAGGAGGCCGGGGGAGTGCAGGAGGCCGAGGGAGTGCAGGAGGCCGGGGGAGTGCAGGAGGCCGGGGGAGTGCAGGAGGGCCGGGCTGCGCTTCCCTCCGTCCGGGAGCGCATGTGATAGTGCGTGCAGGAGGTCGGGGGAGTGCAGGAGGCCGGGGGAGTGCAGGAGGCCGAGGGAGTGCAGGAGGCCGGGGGAGTGCAGGAGGCCGGGGGAGTGCAGGAGGCCGAGGGAGTGCAGGAGGCCGGGGGAGTGCAGGAGGCCGGGGGAGTGCAGGAGGCCGGGGGAGTGCAGGAGGCCGGGGGAGTGCAGGAGGCCTGGGGAGTGCAGGAGGCCGAGGGAGTGCAGGAGGCCGGGGGAGTGCAGGAGGCCGGGGGAGTGCAGGAGGGCCGTGCCGCGCTTCCCCTCCGTCCGGGAGCGCACGTGATAGTGCGTGCAGGAGGCCGGGGGAGTGCAGGAGGCCGGGGGAGTGCAGGAGGGCCGGGCTGCGCTTCCCTCCGTCCGGGAGCGCACGTGATAGTGCGTGAAGGAGGCCGGGGGAGTGCAGGAGGCCGGGGGAGTGCAGGAGGACCGGCCCGCGCTTCCCCTCGTCCGGGAGCGCACGTGATAGTGCGGCTGGGGATGTTGCGGAGCGTGCGGGTTTGGGGGAGGTGGGGGAGGGAGTGAGGGGCACCGGGAGAGGGGAGAGGGGGGGGGAAGGTGAGCTGCGGTCGACGGGGGAGAGTGAGGCCAAGCAACAGTGTGTGTGTGTGTGTCTCCCCCCCCCCTTTGGCCCGTCACTCCGCCTCAGGCCAATGAGAGGTGTGCGGGGGCGGGCGGCCCAAGGGACCAATGAGATTTCCCCTAGGGACACAGGACATCCAGACAGGCATACAGTGCTTTCACTAATATAGTATAAGATATATATATATAAATATATATATATCTTATACTATATTAGTGAAAGCACTGTATGCCTGTCTATATATATATATTGGAAGGTAGTATATTGCTTCTACCTTCTTTTCTTTCCCCCATTTGGCTTTACAATAGGGGAGATATGGTATCATTTTTTCATTTATTATCTACACCTATTGTCATTAAAGTCAGTATTGATTTAGTTCCATATTCACTCTCCCTCCCCCCCCCATAGTCACTAGGCGTATTATTGTGTCACTTTGCTCTGGCTCCTTGATGGTATTTCCATCTTCACTGAATTACGCCACCTACTGTACCTCCTACCTCAGCAAACAATATTATTACACCCGAGGGGAGTGAGGAGTTTATGTGCATATTGTTCTACTATTGATTGATTTTTTTATTTACTGTTATACTCACAATCGGTAATATATGTTTTAAGTAAATATTATTAAAAGTTATATTTAAAAAAAATGGCAAGTGATGTGCATTTACGGTGGCCAGGTGGCTTCTCCTAAAATACTGGACTCAATGATGAAAGGAGCGTCAGGTCACTATGTCCAGGGAGGTAATACCGGACACATACATGTCCAGTATTACAGCACCTCTCATTTTTTACTGGACAGAGTATCCAAATACAGGACAGTCCAGTTCAATACCGGACACCTGGCAACCCTATGTGCATTTAAGTGAATTTCTTTCAGAGCACACGGTGTGCTCACCACTTTCCTGATTCACTTTCAGAGCACACGGTGTGCTCACCACTTTCCTGATTCACTTTCAGAGCACACGGTGTGCTCACCACTTTCCTGATTCACTTTCAGAGCACACGGTGTGCTCACCACTTTCCTGATTCACTTTCAGAGCACACGGTGTGCTCCCCACTTTCCTGACTCGCTTTCAGAGCACACGGTGTGCTCACCACTTTCCTGACTCACTTTCAGAGCACACGGTGTGTCACCACTTTCCTGATTCACTTTCAGAGCACACGGTGTGCTCACCACTTTCCTGATTCACTTTCAGAGCTCCCCACTTTCCTGACTCGCTTTCAGAGCACACGGTGTGCTCACCACTTTCCTGACTCACTTTCAGAGCACACGGTGTGTCACCACTTTCCTGATTCACTTTCAGAGCACACGGTGTGCTCACCACTTTCCTGACTCACTTTCAGAGCACACGGTGTGCTCACCACTTTCCTGATTCACTTTCAGAGCACACGGTGCTCACCACTTTACTGATTCACTTTCAGAGCACACGGTGCTCACCACTTTCCTGACTCACTTTCAGAGCACACAGTGTGCTCACCACTTTCCTGATTCACTTTCAGAGCACACAGTGTGCTCACCACTTTACTGATTCACTTTCAGAGCACACGGTGCTCACCACTTTCCTGACTCACTTTCAGAGCACACGGTGTGCTCACCACTTTCCTGACTCACTTTCAGAGCACACAGTGTGCTCACCACTTTACTGATTCACTTTCAGAGCACACAGTGTGCTCACCACTTTACTGATTCACTTTCAGAGCACACGGTGTGCTCACCACTTTCCTGACTCACTTTCAGAGCACACGGTGTGCTCACCACTTTACTGATTCACTTTCAGAGCACACGGTGTGCTCACCACTTTCCTGATTCACTTTCAGAGCACACGGTGTGCTCACCACTTTCCTGACTCACTTTCAGAGCACACGGTGTGCTCACCACTTTACTGATTCACTTTCAGAGCACACGGTGTGCTCACCACTTTCCTGATTCACTTTCAGAGCACAAGTGCACGTCGCCACCAAGGGGTCGTTTTCTGCACTCCCACAGAACACAGCGAGAGAGCGGCGCACGGCGAGAGAACGGCGCACGGCGAGAGAACGGCGCACGGCGAGAGAACGGCGCACGGCGAGAGAACGGCGCAGGGCGAGAGAGCGGCGCACGGCGAGAGAGCGGCGCACAGCGAGAGAAGAGAGCGGTACACAGCGAGAGAGCGGCACACAGCGAGAGAGTGGCGCACGGCGAGAGAGCGGCGCACGGCGAGAGAGCGGCGCACGGCGAGAGAGTGGCGCACGGCGAGAGAGCGGCGCACAGCGAGAGAAGAGAGCGGCACACAGCGAGAGAGCGGCACACAGCGAGAGAGTGGCACACACCGAGAGAGTGGCGCACAGCGAGAGAAGAGAGTGGCACACACCGAGAGAGTGGCGCAGGGCGAAAGAGCGGCGCACAGCGAGATAGTGGCGCACAGCGGGAGAAGAGAGCGGCGCACAGCGAGAGAGCGGCGCACAGCGAGAGAGCGGCGCACAGCGAGAGAGCGGCGCACAGCGAGAGAGCGGCGCACAGCGAGAGAGCGGCGCACAGCGAGAGAAGAGAGCGGCACACAGCGAGAGAGCGGCGCACAGCGAGAGAGCGGCGCACAGCGAGAGAGCGGCGCACAGCGAGAGAGCGGCGCACAGCGAGAGAGCGGCGCACAGCGAGAGAGCGGCGCACAGCGAGAGAGCGGCACACAGCGAGAGAGCGGCACACAGCGAGAGAAGAGAGCGGCACACAGAGAGAGAGTGGTGCACAGCGAGAGCGGCGCACAGCGAGAGAGCGGCGCACACCGAGAGAGCGGCGCACAGCGAGAGAGTGGCGCACAGCAAGAGAGCGGCGACACAGCGAGAGAGCGGCACACAGCGAGAGAGCGGCACACAGCGAGAGAGCAGCGCACAGAGAAAGCGGCGCACAGCGAGAGAGCGGCGCACAGCGAGAGAGCGGCGCACAGCGAGAGAGTAGCGCACAGCGAGAGAGCGGCACACAGCGAGAGAGCGGCGCACAGCGAGAGAGCGGCGCACAGCGAGAGAGTGGCGCACAGCGAGAGAAGAGAGCGGCACACAGCGAGAGAGTGGCACACAGCGAGAGAGCGGCGCACAGCGAGAGAGTGGCGCACAGCGAGAGAGTGGCGCACAGCGAGAGAGTGGCGCACAGCGAGAGAGCGGCACACAGCGAGAGAGTGGCACACAGCGAGAGAGCGGTGCACAGCGAGAGAGCGGCGCACAGCGAGAGAGTGGCGCACAGCGAGAGAGCGGCACACAGCGAGAGAGTGGCGCACAGCGAGAGAATGGCGCACAGCGAGAGAGTGGCGCACAGCGAGAGAAGAGAGCGGCACACAGCGAGAGAGTGGCACACAGCGAGAGAGTGGCGCACAGCGAGAGAAGAGAGCGGCACACAGCGAGAGAGCGGCGCACAGCGAGAGAGCGGCGCACAGCGAGAGAGCGGCGCACCGCGAGAGAGCGGCGCACAGCGAGAGAGCGGCGCACAGCGAGAGAGCGGCACACATCGAGAGAGCGCACAGCGAGAGAGCGGCACACAGCGAGAGTGGCGCACAGCGAGAGAGTGGCGCACAGCGAGAGAGCGGCACACGGCGAGAGAGCGGCACACAGCGAGAGAGCGGCACACAGCGAGAGAAGAGAGCGGCACACAGCGAGAGAGTGGCGCACAGCGAGAGAGTGGCACACAGCGAGAGAGCGGCACACAGCGAGAGAAAAGAGCGGCGCACAGCGAGAGAGTGGCACACAGCGAGAGAAAAGAGCGGCGCACAGCGAGAGAGTGGCACAGGGCGAAAGAGTGGCGCACAGCGAGAGAGCGGCGCACAGCGGGAGAAGAGAGCGGCGCACAGCGAGAGAGCGGCACACAGCGAGAGAGCGGCACACAGCGAGAGAGCGGCACACAGCGAGAGAAGAGAGCGGCACACAGCGAGAGAAGAGAGTGGCGCACAGCGAGAGAGCGGCGCACAGCGAGAGAAGAGAGTGGCACACACCGAGAGCGGCGCACACCGAGAGAGCGGCGCACACCGAGAGAGCGGCGACACAGCGAGAGAGCGGCACACAGCGAGTGGCGCACAGCGAGAGAGCGGCGCACAGCGAGAGAGCGGCGCACAGCGAGAGAGCGGCACACACCGAGAGAGTGGCGCACAGCGACAGAGCGGCGCACAGCGAGAGAGTGGCACACAGCGAGAGAGCGGCGCACAGCGAGAGAGCGGCGCACAGCGAGAGAGCGGCACACATCGAGAGAGTGGCGCACAACGAGAGAGCGGCACACAGCGAGAGAGTGGCGCACAGCGAGAGAGCGGCACACAGCGAGAGAGTGGCGCACAGCGAGAGAGCGGCACACAGCGAGAGAGTGGCGCACAGCGAGAGAGCGGCACACAGCGAGAGAAGAGAGCGGCACACAGCGAGAGAGTGGCGCACAGCGAGAGAGCGGCGCACAGCGAGAGAGCGGCGCACAGCGAGAGAGTGGCACACAGCGAGAGAGTGGCGCACAGCGAGAGAGCGGCACACAGCGAGAGAGTGGCGCACAGCGACAGAGCGGCACACAGCGAGAGAGTGGCGCACAGCGAGAGAGCGGCACACAGCGAGAGAAGAGAGCGGCACACAGCGAGAGAGTGGCGCACAGCGAGAGAGCGGCACACAGCGAGAGAGTGGCGCACAGCGAGAGAGCGGCACACAGCGAGAGAAGAGAGCGGCACACAGCGAGAGAGTGGCGCACAGCGAGAGAGCGGCGCACAGCGAGAGAGCGGCGCACAGCGAGAGAGTGGCGCACAGCGAGAGAGCGGCGCACAGCGAGAGAGTGGCGCACAGCGAGAGAGCGGCGCACAGCGAGAGAGCGGCACACAGCGAGAGAACGGCGCACAGCGAGAGAGCGGCGCACAGCGAGAGAGCGGCGCACAGCGAGAGAGCGGCGCACAGCGAGAGAGTGGCGCACAGCGAGAGAAGAGAGCGGCACACAGCGAGAGAGCGGCGCACCGCGAGAGAGCGGCGCACAGCGAGAGAGCGGCGCACAGCGAGAGAGCGGCGCACAGCGAGAGAGCGGCGCACAGCAAGAGAGCGGCACACATCGAGAGAGCGCACAGCGAGAGAGCGGCACACAGCGAGAGTGGCGCACAGCGAGAGAGTGGCGCACAGCGAGTGAGCGGCACACAGCGAGAGAGCGGCACACAGCGAGAGAGCGGCACACAGCGAGAGAAGAGAGCGGCACACAGCGAGAGAGTGGCGCACGGCGAGAGAGCGGCACACGGCGAGAGAGCGGCACACGGCGAGAGAGCGGCACACAGCGAGAGAAGAGAGCGGCACACAGCGAGAGAAGAGAGCGGCACACAGCGAGAGAGTGGCGCACAGCGAGAGTGGCGCACAGCGAGAGAGCGGCCCACAGTGAGAGAGCGGCGCACAGCGAGAGAGCGGCGCACAGCGAGAGAGCGGCGCACAGCGAGAGAGCGGCGCACAGCGAGAGAGCGGCACACATCGAGAGAGCGCACAGCGAGAGAGCGGCACACAGCGAGAGTGGCGCACAGCGAGAGAGTGGCGCACAGCGAGTGAGCGGCACACAGCGAGAGAGCGGCACACAGCGAGAGAGCGGCACACAGCGAGAGAAGAGAGCGGCACACAGCGAGAGAGTGGCGCACGGCGAGAGAGCGGCACACGGCGAGAGAGCGGCACACGGCGAGAGAGCGGCACACAGCGAGAGAAGAGAGCGGCACACAGCGAGAGAAGAGAGCGGCACACAGCGAGAGAGTGGCGCACAGCGAGAGTGGCGCACAGCGAGAGAGCGGCCCACAGTGAGAGAGCGGCGCACAGCGAGAGTGGCGCACAGCGAGAGAGCGGCCCACAGCGAGAGAGCGGCTCACAGCGAGAGAGCGGCGCACAGCGAGAGAGCGGCGCACAGCGAGAGAGCGGCGCACAGCGAGAGAGCGGCGCACAGCGAGAGAGCGGCGCACAGCGAGAGAGCGGCGCACAGCGAGAGTGGCGCACAGCGAGAGAGCGGCCCACAGCGAGAAAGCGGCTCACAGCGAGAGAGCGGCGCACAGCGAGAGAGCGGCACACAGCGAGAGAAGAGAGCGGCACACAGCGAGAGAGTGGCGCACGGCGAGAGAGCGGCACACGGCGAGAGAGCGGCACACGGCGAGAGAGCGGCACACGGCGAGAGAGCGGCACACGGCGAGAGAGCGGCACACGGCGAGAGAGCGGCACACGGCGAGAGAGCGGCACACAGCGAGAGAAGAGAGCGGCGCACAGCGAGAGAAGAGAGCGGCGCACAGCGAGAGTGGCGCACAGCGAGAGAGCGGCCCACAGTGAGAGAGTGGCGCACAGCGAGAGAGTGGCGCACAGCGAGAGTGGCGCACAGCGAGAGAGCGGCCCACAGCGAGAGAGCGGCGCACAGCGAGTGAGCGGCACACAGCGAGAGAGCGGCACACAGCGAGAGAGCGGCACACAGCGAGAGAGCGGCACACAGCGAGAGAGCGGCACACAGCGAGAGAGCGGCACACAGCGAGAGAGCGGCACACAGCGAGAGAAGAGAGCGGCACACAGCGAGAGAGCGGCACATGGCGAGAGAGCGGCACACGGCGAGAGAGCGGCACACGGCGAGAGAGCGGCACACGGCGAGAGAGCGGCACACGGCGAGAGAGCGGCACACGGCGAGAGAGCGGCACACAGCGAGAGAAGAGAGCGGCGCACAGCGAGAGAAGAGAGCGGCGCACAGCGAGAGTGGCGCACAGCGAGAGAGCGGCCCACAGTGAGAGAGTGGCGCACAGCGAGAGAGTGGCGCACAGCGAGAGTGGCGCACAGCGAGAGAGCGGCCCACAGCGAGAGAGCGGCTCACAGCGAGAGAGCGGCGCACAGCGAGAGAGCGGCACACAGCGAGAGAAGAGAGCGGCACACAGCGAGAGAGTGGTGCACAGCGAGAGCGGCGCACACCGAGAGAGCGGCGCACACCGAGAGAGCGGCGCACACCGAGAGAGCGGCGACACAGCGAGAGAGTGGCACACAGCGAGAGAGCGGCACACAGCGAGAGAGCGGCGCACAGCGAGAGAGTGGCGCACAGCGAGAGAGCGGCACACAGCGAGAGAGCAGCGCACAGCGAGAGAGCGGCACACAGCGAGAGAAGAGAGCGGCACACAGCGAGAGCGGCGCACACCGAGAGAGCGGCGCACACCGAGAGAGCGGCGCACACCGAGAGAGTGGCGCACACCGAGAGAGCGGCGACACAGCGAGAGAGCGGCACACAGCGAGAGAGCGGCACACAGCGAGAGAGCGGCGCACAGCGAGAGAGTGGCGCACAGCGAGAGAGCGGCACACAGCGAGAGAGCAGCGCACAGCGAGAGAGCGGCGCACAGCGAGAGAGCGGCGCACACCGAGAGAGCGGCGCACAGCGAGAGAGCGGCGCACAGCGAGAGAGCGGCGCACAGCGAGAGAGCGGCGCACAGCGAGAGAGCGGCGCACAGCGAGAGAGCGGCGCACAGCGAGAGAGCGGCGCACAGCGAGAGAGCGGCACACAGCGAGAGAGCGGCGCACAGCGAGAGAGGGGCGCACAGCGAGAGAGTGGCGCACAGCGAGAGAGCGGCACACAGCGAGAGAGTGGCGCACAGCGAGAGAAGAGAGTGGCACACAGCGAGAGAGCGGCACACAGCGAGAGAGCGGCACACAGCGAGAGAGCGGCACACAGCGAGAGAGCGGCACACAGCGAGAGAGCGGCGCACAGCGAGAGAGCGGCGCACCGCGAGAGAGCGGCGCACAGCGAGAGAGCGGCGCACAGCGAGAGAGCGGCACACAGCGAGAGTGGCGCACAGCGAGAGAGCGGCGCACAGCGAGTGAGCGGCACACAGCGAGAGAGCGGCACACAGCGAGAGAGCGGCACACAGCGAGAGAGCGGCACACAGCGAGAGAGCGGCACACAGCGAGAGAAGAGAGCGGCACACAGCGAGAGAGCGGCACACGGCGAGAGAGCGGCACATGGCGAGAGAGCGGCACAAGGCGAGAGAGCGGCACACGGCGAGAGAGCGGCACACAGCGAGAGAAGAGAGCGGCACACAGTGAGAGAAGAGAGCGGCGCACAGCGAGAGTGGCGCACAGCGAGAGAGCGGCCCACAGTGAGAGAGTGGCGCACAGCGAGAGAGTGGCGCACAGCGAGAGTGGCGCACAGCGAGAGAGCGGCCCACAGCGAGAGAGCGGCTCACAGCGAGAGAGCGGCGCACAGCGAGAGAGCGGCACACAGCGAGAGAAGAGAGCGGCACACAGCGAGAGAGCGGCACACAGCGAGAGAAGAGAGCGGCACACAGCGAGAGAGTGGTGCACAGCGAGAGCGGCGCACACCGAGAGAGCGGCGCACACCGAGAGAGCGGCGCACACCGAGAGAGCGGCGACACAGCGAGAGAGTGGCACACAGCGAGAGAGCGACGCACAGCGAGAGAGCGGCGCACAGCGAGAGAGTGGCGCACAGCGAGAGAGCGGCACACAGCGAGAGAGCGGCGCACAGCGAGAGAGCGGCGCACAGCGAGAGAGCGGCGCACACCGAGAGAGCGGCGCACAGCGAGAGAGCGGCACACAGCGAGAGAGCAGCGCACAGCGAGAGAGCGGTGCACAGCGAGAGAGCGGCGCACAGCGAGAGAGCGGTACACAGCGAGAGAGCGGCGCACAGCGAGAGAGCGGCGCACAGCGAGAGAGTGGCGCACAGCGAGAGAGCGGCACACAGCGAGAGAGCGGCGCACAGCGAGAGAGTGGCGCACAGCGAGAGAAGAGAGCGGCACACAGCGAGAGAGCGGCACACAGCGAGAGAGCGGCGCACAGCGAGAGAGCGGCGCACAGCGAGAGAGCGGCGCACCGCGAGAGAGCGGCACACAGCGAGAGAGCGGCACACAGCGAGAGAAGAGAGCGGCACACAGCGAGAGAGCGGCACACAGCGAGAGAGCGGCACACAGCGAGAGAAGAGAGCGGCACACAGCGAGAGAGCGGCACACGGCGAGAGAGCGGCACATGGCGAGAGAGCGGCACACGGCGAGAGAGCGGCACACGGCGAGAGAGCGGCACACAGTGAGAGAAGAGAGCGGCACACAGCGAGAGAAGAGAGCGGCGCACAGCGAGAGTGGCGCACAGCGAGAGAGCGGCCCACAGTGAGAGAGTGGCGCACAGCGAGAGAGTGGCGCACAGCGAGAGTGGCGCACAGCGAGAGAGCGGCCCACAGCGAGAGAGCGGCTCACAGCGAGAGAGCGGCGCACAGCGAGAGAGCGGCACACAGCGAGAGAAGAGAGCGGCACACAGCGAGAGAGCGGCACACAGCGAGAGAAGAGAGCGGCACACAGCGAGAGAGTGGTGCACAGCGAGAGCGGCGCACACCGAGAGAGCGGCGCACACCGAGAGAGCGGCGCACACCGAGAGAGCGGCGACACAGCGAGAGAGTGGCACACAGCGAGAGAGCGGCACACAGCGAGAGAGCGGCGCACAGCGAGAGAGTGGCGCACAGCGAGAGAGCGGCACACAGCGAGAGAGCAGCGCACAGCGAGAGAGCGGCGCACACCGAGAGAGCGGCGCACAGCGAGAGAGTGGCGCACAGCGAGAGAGCGGCGCACAGCGAGAGAGCGGCACACAGCGAGAGAGCGGCGCACAGCGAGAGAGTGGTGCACAGCGAGAGAGCGGCGCACAGCGAGAGAGCGGCGCACAGCGAGAGAGCGGCGCACAGCGAGAGAGCGGCGCACAGCGAGAGAGTAGCGCACAGCGAGAGAGCGGCACACAGCGAGAGAGCGGCGCACAGCGAGAGAGTGGCGCACAGCGAGAGACGAGAGCGGCACACAGCGAGAGAGCGGCGCACAGCGAGAGAGCGGCGCACAGCGAGAGAGCGGCGCACAGCGAGAGAGCGGCGCACAGCGAGAGAGCGGCGCACCGCGAGAGAGCGGCGCACCGCGAGAGAGCGGCGCACAGCGAGAGAGCGGCGCACAGCGAGAGAGCGGCACACAGCGAGAGAGCGGCGCACAGCGAGAGAATGGCGCACAGCGAGAGAAGAGAGCGGCACACAGCGAGAGAGTGGCGCACAGCGAGAGAGCGGCACACGGCGAGAGAGCGGCACACGGCGAGAGAGCAGCACACATCGAGAGAGCGCACAGCGAGAGAGCGGCACACAGCGAGAGTGGCGCACAGCGAGAGAGTGGCGCACAGCGAGTGAGCGGCACACAGCGAGAGAGCGGCACACAGCGAGAGAGCGGCACACAGCGAGAGAGCGGCACACCAGCGAGAGAAGAGAGCGGCATACAGCGAGAGAGTGGCGCCCAGCGAGAGAGCGGCACACGGCGAGAGAGCGGCACACGGCGAGAGAGCGGCACACAGCGAGAGAAGAGAGCGGCACACAGCGAGAGAGTGGCGCACAGCGAGAGTGGCGCACAGCGAGAGAGCGGGCCCACAGTGAGAGAGTGGCGCACAGCGAGAGAGTGGCGCACAGCGAGAGTGGCGCACAGCGAGAGAGCGGCCCACAGCGAGAGAGCGGCTCACAGCGAGAGAGCGGCGCACAGCGAGAGAGCGGCGCACAGCGAGAGAGCGGCGCACAGCGAGGAGAGCGGCGCACAGCGAGAGAAGAGAGCGGCACACAGCGAGAGAGCGGCGCACAGCGAGAGAGCGGCGCACAGCGAGAGAGTGGCACACAGCGAGAGAGTGGCACACAGCGAGAGAGTGGCGCACAGCGAGAGAAGAGAGTGGCACACAACGAGAGAGTGGCGCACAGCGAGAGAGAGCGGGCACAGCGAGAGAGTGGCACACAGCGAGAGAGTGGCACACAGCGAGAGAGTGGCGCACAGCGAGAGAAGAGAGCGGCACACAGCGAGAGAGCGGCGCACAGCGAGAGAGCGGCGCACAGCGAGAGAGTGGCACACAGCGAGAGAGCGGCGCACAGCGAGAGAGCGGCGCACAGCGAGAGAGTGGCACACAGAGAGAGAGTGGCACACAGCGAGAGAGTGGCGCACAGCGAGAGAAGAGAGCGGCACACAGCGAGAGAGCGGCGCACAGCGAGAGAGCGGCGCACAGCGAGAGAGTGGCACACAGCGAGAGAGTGGCACACAGCGAGAGAGTGGCGCACAGCGAGAGAAGAGAGTGGCACACACCGAGAGAGTGGCACACGTGGCATCGCGTTCTGTTTGAGCGAGGCCGAAGTTCTTTCAAAACTAAAGCTGCTTCACATTTTTATCTGGAAGCAAAAGACACGGGGAGCGCGAGTCCACAGAGAACAATACAGCCACAAACCTATCAGAAAGGCAGACGGGCAACAAGCCAGACTTAGCTCACACCCCATCCGTGCACAGGGGGCACATTCCTGTCTGTGCTTCCACTTCTCCAATTGGGGGACAAGGAAAGGTTCCCCAAAAGGGTTTTCCGAGCTGCGGACGTTGGACTCGGAGGCGAATACCGATATTGAGGGATACGAGGGGGTCACGGGGTCACGGGTCACAGTATTTTATTATTCTATTTGGTTACATTTGTAATCTGGTCAGTAATCTGGTCAGTAATCTGGTCAGTAATCTGGTCAGCCCTTGTAGCTTTTTTACACTTTTATCTGGTCTGTAACTGTTAGGCCGCGCTTATAGTGCGGGCGACGGCGACGCGACGGGTGACGTCACCCGTCGCCACCCGTGAAAGTTATAATTTAACTTACGGCGGCGTCGCTGGCGACCTGGCCATTGATTGGTTCAGAGGCTGTCACATGTGGCAACAGCCTCTGAAAAATCTAATTTTATCGGGTTCAAGAATTTGCGTCGCTCCCGTCACGCTTACTATAAGCGCACGTGACGGCGGCAATGCTTTTGTTTTCAGGCGACGTCACCGGCACTATAAGCGCAGCCCTTCATACGCATACTGCACCGACACACTTTATTCGAGCAAATACCGGTATGTACCTGGCAGATACCTGGAATGCGCCGCTCCTCACCTCTGACAAGCCCCGTTGCATTTGCCTTCCCAGCCTGGGTTCATGCCTGGCTGATGGGGCGGCTGATCTGTTAATGATAATGATTAGGATTTTAATAGGCTGCAATGCTTCGCGTGTCTACCAGATGGCATACATTCATGAATTGTAATGCAGTATATATATATATATACTGTGCAGTATTGCAGCCAGCGGGAATAAAATGCTTCAATCCCTGCCTGGAAATACCTCAATGCACTCGGGCAGAAAACAGTCACAAACCTCAATACACCCGAGTATACCCGAATTTGTGGGATTAGCCGAGCTCGAATAAAGTGTGTCGCCAGTGTATAATATATATTATCTCTTACTGTGCATGCAATGTCTTGTATATAATGTACATATACACTGTTCACTTATGTAACTATGTATTTGTCATCATAACTCTGTGCCAAGAACATACTTGAAAACGAGAGGTAACTCTCAATGTATTACTTCCTGGTAACAACATTGTATAAATAAACACACAATGCACCAGCTCTGCTATTCCTGTACTGACACACACACACACACACACACTTATTTATACAATGTGTTACCAGAACACAGCGAGAGAGCAGTAATACATTGAGAGTTATCTCTCGTTTTCAAGTACAGTATGTCCTGGGCACAGAGTTAAGATTATAAATAATACATGGTACAAATACATAGTTACATAAATGAACAAGGTATACATTATACACAATACATTGCATGCACAGTAAGAGATAATATATATTATGGGCGTATGTAACAGTTACAGACCAGATTAAAATGTGAGACAGCCTTAGTTCTGAAAGAACTTAGACCGGTGGCGGCTGTGAGAGTCTCCGGTAGGTTGTTCCAGTTTTGGGGTGCATGGTAAGAGAAGGAGGAGCGTCCGGATACTTTGTTGAGCCTTGGGACCATGAACAGTCTTTTGGAGTCAGATCTCAGATGATAGGTGCTGCATGTGGCAGGGGTAGAAGCTTGTTCAGGTAGTTGGGTAGCTTGCCCAGAAAGTATTTAAAGGCAAGACAGGAAAGGTGAACTTTGCGCCTAGACTCTAGTGATGACCAATCTAGTTCTTTGAGCATTTCGCAGTGATGTGTGTTGTAGTTGCATTGGAGAACAAAACGACAAATTGAGTTGTAGAGGGTGTCAAGTTTGCTAAGGTGGGTTTGGGGTGCCGAGCCGATTCTATGTCTCCATAGTCAATAATTGGCATTAGCATCTGCTGTGCGATACTTTCTGACCAGCAGGCTTAGGGAGGATTTGTTCCTGTAAAGTGCCCCCTAGTTTGGCATAGGTCTTGGTTGTCAGGGTATCAATGTGCATCCGAATGTTAAGTGGGAGTCAAACCATAAGCCCAGGTATTTAAAACTAGTGACAGCGGTTAGGGTGGTGTTAGCGTTGGTTCTAATCTGGAGCTCAGTCACTGGAAGCTTTAAAAATTTAGTCTTGGTCCCAAATACCATTGTCACAGTCTTGTCAGTGTTAAAAACAGTTTGTTTTGGGAAATCCAGTTTTCGAGTCTCAAAAAGTCAGACTGAAGTATGTGTTGAAGGTCAGAGAGGCTATGGCTGTGTGCATATAGGATTGTGTCATCTGCATACATGTGTATTGAGGCTTCCTTACAAGCTCTGGGAAGATCATTAATGAACACTGAGAAGAGTAGAGGCCCCAGAACAGAGCCTTGCGGGACACCACAGGTGATATCCAGGGGGTTGGAGTTAGAGCCTGAGATGGACACATGTTGGGATCTTCCTGATAGGTAGGACTGAAACCAGTTTAAAGCATGTTTCCCTATTCCAGAGCTCTGGAGTTTGTTAAGCAGGATAGCATGATCAACTGTGTCAAAAGTCTTTGCAAAATCTAGGAATACTGCACCAGTGAGTTGTGCCCGTTCCATTCCACACACTACACCAGCTCTGCAATTTTTGTACTGACACACACACACACACACACACACACACACACACACACACACTACACCAGCTCTGCAATTTTTGTACTGACACACACACACACACACACACACACACACACACACACACACACACACACACACACACACACACACACACACACACACACACACACACTACACCAGCTCTCCTATTCCTGTGCTGACACACACTGTGTCCCACTCTGCTATTCCTGTGCTGACACACACTATGTCCCACTCTGCTATCCTCCTCACCGTCACGGTCCCTTACATTTGGTACTGTCCCATTTGTTCCTTGTTCCCCTCCTGTCACTGTCCTGTCTCTGTTGCCTGTTCCCCCCTTTCGGTCCCTGTCCCCCCTCTGAAGGTTAGGAGGTCTCTTAGTCACACAGAGGGTACTCACGTGAGTCTGACGGGGGGTGCTGGTGTTTGGGGGGGCGAGGGTAAGAGCAGGGGGGCATCATCAGGTAATCTGCTGGACCCGAGAGGAACAGGAGATGGTGAGGGGGGGACGTCCGAAGCATCACTGAGAGAGTGCAGGGAGTGGAGGTCATCCTGAGAGAGGGGGAGAGAGGAGGGTGGGGGGGGGATAGCGAGAGAGGAGGGAGGGTGTGAGGAAAAGAGATCGAGAGAGGAAGGAGGGTGGAGGGAGAGAGCGAGAGAGGAAGGAGGGAGGGTTGGGGGGAGAGCGAGAGAGGAAGGAGGGAGGGGGGAGAGAGGAGAGAGGGGGGAAGAGAGCGAGAGAGGAGGGAGGTCGGGGGGAGAGAGCGAGAGAGGAGGGAGGGTGGGGGGAGAGAGGAGAGAGGGTGGGGGGGGAAGAGAGCGAGAGAGGAGGGAGGTTGGGGGGGGGAGGAAGAGAGCGAGAGGGAGGGTAGGGGGAAAAGAGAGCAAGAGAGGAGGGAGGGTGTGAGGGAAAGAGATCGAGAGAGGAAGGAGGGTGGAGGGGGAGAGCGAGAGAGGAAGGAGGGAGGGTTGGGGGGAGAGAGCGAGAGAGGAAGGAGGGAGGGTGGGGGGGAAAGAGAGCGATAGAGGAGGGAGGGTGGGGGGAGAGAGCAAGAGAGGGAGGGTGGGGGAGAGAGAGGAGGGATGAGAGAGGAGGGGGGAGAGAGATGAGGGAATAGAGCAAGATGGGGAGAAGGGAGGGGAGAGATGGGAGAGAGGAGGGAGGGGAGAGAGATGAGGGGGGAGAGAGAGATGAGGGAGGGGAGAAAGAGGGGGAGGAGGGAGGGGGGGAGAGAGGAGGGGGGGAGAGAGAGGTGGGGAGGGGGAGAGAGAGGTGGGGAGGGGGGAGAGAGAGGTGGGGAGGGGGAGAGAGAGGAGGGGGGGATAGAGGGAGAGAGAGGAGGGGGAGAGGGAAGGGGGAGAGAGAGGAGGGGGAGAGGGGAGGGGGAGGGGGAGAGAGAGAGGAGGGGGGAGGGGGAGAGAGAGAGGAGGGGGGAGGGGAGAGAGAGAGAGGAGGGGAGAGAGAGAGGAGGGGGAGAGAGGGTCACTACAGGAGGTGTTATAGGGAGCGGTTATATGGGGAATAGGAGTTATAGGGAGCGGGTATATGGGTAATGGGAGTTATAGGAGGGGGTATATGGGGTAATAGGAGTTATAGGGAGGGGGTATATGGGGTAATGGGAGTTATAGGGAGCGGGTATATGGGGTAATGGGAGTTATAGGGAGCGGGTATATGGGGTAATGGGAGTTATAGGGAGCGGGTATATGGGGTAATAGGAGTTATAGGGAGGGGGTATATGGGGTAATAGGAGTTATAGGGAGCGGGTATATGGGGTAATGGGAGTTATAGGGAGCGGGTATATGGGGTAATAGGAGTTATAGGGAGCGGGTATATGGGGTAATGGGAGTTATAGGGAGCGGGTATATGGGGTAATAGGAGTTATAGGGAGCGGGTATATGGGGTAATAGGAGTTATAGGGAGCGGGTATATGGGGTAATGGGAGGAAGGGCACATTATATAACACACACCTTGTCCCCTGCACCCAAATCTCACCTGATCTGGGGACGATCCAGGCTCGGGAGAGGGGGTGCGTTGTTGTCTCCTTTGCGTTTGAGGGTGGTGAAGATTTGAGGGGTTATAGACACTCAGGAGCGGCCCTGGGAGGGGGGTGCCAGGCTGCGGGGCTTGTTTGGGTGGGCCTGACGGGTAGAGGTCAGGTCTGGGGGTGGCAGGAGGGGAAGGGGTGGGCTTCACATTGGCACGTAGGGAGGTGGGTGGGTTTGGGGGGGGTGTCCTCGGTTTGGGGGGGCTGGTATTCCCGGAAGCAGACGCTGTACGCCAGGCGGCCGCAGTGCATGGCCAGTTGGTCGCCGCCCACGCGGAGCAGCGCCATCACCCCTTGGTACTGATAGAGAGGCTGGAAGGGGGCGGCACGCAGGTTTATCCGGGGCTGGTTGGTGCGGGGGTAGATGGCAAACAGGGCCTGTCCCACCCTCCGCCCCTCCGTAAGGGGGTCGCCCCCAAACCTCAGGGCGTTGATGCACAGCCGAACGTCGTGATGTTTGTCATTCTTGCAGAGACCTGGGGGGAGAGTTTGGGGGGGTTGAAGCGAGACCAGGGGGGAGGGGAAGGAGATTGTTGGAAAGAGAAGAGAGGATTGGAAGGAGAAGGGAAAGAGGAGAGGGGGGGGAAGGGAAAGAGGAGAGGGGGAAGGGAAAGAGGAGAGGGGGGTGGAGGGAAAGAGAGGGGAAAGAGAGGAGGGGGAAGGGAAAGAGAGGAGGGGGAAGGGAAAGAGAGGATGGGGGGAGGAAAAGAGAGGAGGGGGGAGGGAAAGAGAGGAGAGGGGGGAAGGGAAAGAGAGGAGGGGGGAAGGAAAAGAGAGATGGGGGGAAGGGAAAGAGAGGGAGGGGGGAGGGAAAGAGAGGAGGGTGGAGGGAAAGAGAGGAGGGGGAGGGAAAGAGAGGAGGGGGGAGGGAAAGAGAGGAGGGTGGAGGGAAAGAGAGGAGGGGTGGAGGGAAAGAGAGGGGGGTGGAGGGAAAGAGAGGGGGGGGGAGGGAAAGAGAGGAGGGGGGGAAGGGAATGAGGGGAGACGGGAAAGAGAGGGGGAGACGGGAAAGAGAGGGGGAGACGAGGAAAGAGAGGGGGAGACGGTAAAGAGAGGAGGAGACGGGAAAGAGAGGGGGAGACGGGAAAGAGAGGGGGAGACGAGAAAGAGAGGGGGAGAAGAGAAAGAGAGGGGGAGAAGAGAAAGAGAGGGGGAGAAGAGAAAGAGAGGGGGAGAAGAGAAAGAGAGGGGGAGAAGGGATAGAGAGGGGAGAAGAGAAAGAGAGGGGGAGACGGGATAGAGAGGGGGAGAAGAGAAAGAGGGGCGGAGAAGGGGAGAGAGAGAAGAGGAGAGCACGGAGTATTGAAAGAAGAGGGGGGAGAAAAGCAAGGGAGAAGGGAAAGAGAGGAGAGGGGGAGAGTGGAAAGAGAGGAGAGGGGAAGAGAAGGAAAAGAGAGGAGAAGTTAAAGAGGAGAGGGTGAGGAGAAGGAGGTATTACATCTCACCACGGGGAAGGTTGAAGAGGTGTGTCCCTCTGCCCCACGCTCCCCCTCCCCCCCTCACCCAGGCAGGATGAAGGGATAGTTCTCCCTGTGCTTCCTCTCACCGGGGCAGGACAAGGAGGTAAGTGCCCATATATATATATTCAGCCATGGCTCCAGACTCGAGACAGCACCAGGTAGGAAACGGTATCTTTAGTATCTTGGTGTTCTGTACATTAGAGTGTAAGCTCTGTGGATTAGTGTTCTGTACATTAGAGTGTAAACTCTGGATTAGTGTTCTGTACATTAGAGTGTAAACTCTGTGGATTAGGTTCTGTATATTAGAGTGTAAAATCTGTGGATTAGTGTTCTGTATATTAGAGTGTAAAATCTGTGGATTAGTATTCTGTACATTAGAGTGTAAACTCTGTGGATTAGTGTTCTGTACATTAGAGTGTAAGCTCTGTGGATTAGTTTCTGTATATTAGAGTGTAAAATCTGTGGATTAGTGTTCTGTACATTAGAGTGTAAGATCTGTGGATTAGTGTTCTGTACATTAGAGTGTAAGCTCTGTGGATTAGTGTTCTGTATATTAGAGTGTAAGCTCTGTCAGTCAGTATGGTGTAGTATGACAGGGGGATCATGGGGACATTGGGAGTGGTTTTGCGGTTAGGTAAGTGTGTCTGGCAATGCTACATTTGACCCCGTGATACCCTGTCTCACTGACTTTATTCCAGTCTTCCACTGTCTACTGCCCCCCCACCCCAGGGCATGAATGATGAAGAGGGCGGAGTCCCTGGTATCCTCCCCCCCCCTCTCACGCCGGATGAAGAGGTAGGTGTCCCCCGGCTCCCCCTCAACCTTTAGGCAGGATGAAGAGGTAAATGTCCCTCAGCCCCCACCTTAGGGCAGGATGAAGTGGTAGGTTCCCCCTCACCTTGGGGAAGGGTGAAGAGGTAGGTGTCACCTCACCTTGGGGCAGGATGAAGAGGTAGGTGTTACCTTACCTTGGGGCAGTGTGAAGAGGTAGGTGTCACCTTACCTTGGGGCAGGGTGAAGAGGTAGGTGTCACCTTACCTTGGGGCAGGGTGAAGAGGTAGGTGTCACCTTACCTTGGGGCAGGGTGAAGAGGTAGGTGTCACCTCACCTTGGGGCAGGATGAAGAGGTAGGTGTCACCTTACCTTGGGGCAGGGTGAAGAGGTAGGTGTCACCTCACCTTGGGGCAGGATGAAGAGGTAGGTGTCACCTTACCTTGGGGCAGGGTGAAGAGGTTGGTGTCACCTCACCTTGGGGCAGGGTGAAGAGGTAGGTGTCACCTCACCTTGGGGCAGGATGAAGAGGTAGGTGTCACCTCACCTTGGGGCAGGATGAAGAGGTAGGTGTCACCTCACCTTGGGGCAGGATGAAGAGGTAGGTGTCTTTGCTGAAGGTAAGTGTGTCCGTCAGGTCGCCCTGCTCTGCGACGTCGGAGTCGGCTTGGTTGCTGTAGAGAATGTCGCCCTGGTTGACGGAGACCTTGACGCCAGCCTCGGAGCCCTCCAGCAGGGGGTTCTCCACACACAGCTGCAGCTGGTACCGACCCGGCTCATTAAACTGAGCGTCCAGCACCCGGAAATCCAGAGCCAGCACCTTATCATCCAGCCGCAGCCGTGGGGGCCCGGGGGGGGCGGCATGGGGGGAGCGGCGGGGGCAGGCATGGGGAGAGGGGGCAGGGTTGTTACAGACTCTGAGACATCTGATCCTGGCTCCTTGCTCCCCCCACTATCCTCTCTCTCCCCCTGCGCTCCTTCTCTTTCCCCCTGTGCTCCCTGCTCTCCCCTTCTCTCTCTCCCCCTGTGCTCTCTGCTCTTTCCCCCCTGTGCACCTTGCTCTTTCCTCTCTCCCCCCTGTGTTATCTGCTCTCCCTTTCTCCCTCTCCCCCCGTGCACCCTCTCTCCCCTTCTGTCTCCCCCTGTGCTCCCTGCTCTTTCCTTTCTCCCCCTGTGCTATCTGCTCTCCCCTTCTCCCTCTCCACCCGTGCGCCCTGCTCTCCCCTTCTCTCCCCCTGTGCTCCCTGCTCTTCCCTTCTCTCTCTCCCCCTGTGCTCCCTGCTCTTTCCTTTCTCCCCCTGTGCTATCTGCTCTCCCCTTTTCCCTCTCCCCCGTGCTCCCTGCTCTTCCCTTCTCTCTCCCCCTGTGCTCCCTGCTCTTCCCTTCTCTCTCCCCTGTGCTCCCTGCTCTTCCCTTCTCTCTCCCCATGTGCTCCCTCTCTCTCCCTCTGCTCTTTCCTCCCCCCCTGCTCCCCGCTCTTTCCTCCCCCCTGCTCCCCGCTTTTTCCTTCTCTCTCCTCTCTCCCCCGTACTCCCCGCTCTTTCCTCTCTCCCCCGTACTCCCCGCTCTTTCCTCTCTCCTCCTGTACTCCCCGCTCTTTCCTCTCTCCCCCTGTGCTCCCTGCTCGCCCCTTCTCTTTCTACCCCTATGCTCCCTGCTCTCCTCTTCTCTCTCTCCCCTTGTGCTCCCTGCTCTCCTCTTCTCTCTCTCCCCTTCTCTCTCTCCCTGTGCTCACTGCTCTCCTCTTCTCTCCCCCCTCCTGTGCTCCCTGCTCTCCTCTCCCCCCCTGTGCTCCCTGCTCTCCTCTTCTCTCTCTCCCCTGCTCTCCCCCCCTGTGCGGCTCTCTCCTTCTCTCTTTCCCCCCTGTGCTCCCTGCTCTTGCCTTTCTCCCCCCCTGTGCTCCCTGCTTTCCTCCCCCCCCCCCCTGTGCTCCCTGCTCACTGTCTCTTTAGTTGCAGTCTGTGCACCTGCAGAGAGAGAGAGAGAGAGAGGCGGGGGGGGGGGGGGGGCGGAGAGGGTGTCACACACCTGGCTGCCGTTTGTTTGGGACAAGCCAGGTAACCAGGTGACCTGAGGGGGGAGAATAGTCACTGACCTGTCACCCTGCAAAAAGGGGGCGGAGTAACAACAATGACACCCTATAAATACATCCCACACAGGATGTCTGCCCCCCCCCCAACACCACCCCCCCCCCTCCTTCCAGGATGGAGGTGTAGTGACAGGCAGGTAGGGGGTGTGGGTGTATGCAGGAATAGCTTAGCAAGCTGGAGGTTCAGTGACAGAGCTGTGTGTGTAAGTACAGGAATAGCAGAGAGAACAGGATGGAGGTGTAGTGACAGCTGCGTGTGTGTGTGTGTGTGTATACAGTAAGTACAGGAACAGGAGAGTGACAGAGCTGTGTGTGTAAGTACAGGAATAGCAGAGAGGACAGGATGGAGGTGTAGTGACAGAGCTGTGTGTGTAAGTACAGGAATAGCAGAGAGGACAGGATGGAGGTGCAGTGACAGAGCTGTGTGTGTTAGTACAGGAACAGCAAAGGAGCAGGATGGAGGTGCAGTGACAGAGCTGTGTGTGTTAGTACAGGAACAGCAAAGGAGCAGGATGGAGGTGCAGTGACAGAGCTGTGTGTGTGTGTTAGTGCAGGAATAGCAGAGAGGGCAGAATGGAGGTGCAGTGACAGAGCTGTGTGTGTGTAAGTACAGGAACAGGAGAGGTGCAGGATGGAGGTGTAGTGAAAGAGCTGTGTGTTAGTGCAGGAATAGCAGAGAGGGCAGGATGGAGGTGCAGTGACAGTTGTGTGTGTGTGTGTGTGTAAGTACCGGAACAGCAGAGGGGATGGAGGATGGAGGTGCAGTGACAGAGCTGTGTGTGTAAGTACAGGAATAACAGAGAGGTCAGAATGGAGGTGCAGTGACAGAGCGGTATTGTATTGTATGTCTTTATTTATATAGCGCCATTAATGTACATAGCACTTCACAGTAGTAATACACGTGGTAATCAAATAAATAACAGATAATATAAATAACAGGTCATGGGAATAAGTGCTTCAGACATAAAAGTAACATTAAGGAAGAGGAGTCCCTGCTCCGAAGAGCTTACTGTCTAATTGGTAGGTAGGGAGAACGTACAGAGACAGTAGGAGGGAGTTCTGGTAAGTGCGTCTGCAGGGGGCCAAGCTTTATGTATCGTGTGTCCAGAATATCCACAGTGCTATTCGTATGCTTCTTTAAGCAAGTGTGTCTTAAGGTGGGTCTTAAAGGTGGATAGAGAGGGTGGTAGTCGGGTATTGAGGGGAAGGGCATTCCAGAGGTGTGGGGCAGTCAGTGAAAAAGGTTTAAGGCGGGAGAGGGCTTTAGATACAAAGGGGGTAGAAAGAAGACATCCTTGAGAAGAACGCAAGAGTCTGGATGGTGCATAACGAGAAATTAGGGCTGAGATGTAAGGAGGGGCAGAAGAGTGTAAAGCTTTAAAAGTGAGTAGAAGAATGGAGTGTGAGATGCGGGATTTGATTGGAAGCCAGGAGAGGGATTTCATGAGGGGAGACGCGGAGACAGATTTAGGAAAGAGTGGAGCGATTCTGGCAGCAGCGTTTAGGATAGATTGTAGGGGAGACAGGTGAGAGGCAGGAAGGCCGGACAGTAGGAGGTTGCAGTAATCAAGACGGGAGAGAATGAGGGCCTGAGTCAGAGTTTTAGCAGTCGTGCAACAGAGGAAAGGGCGTATCTTTGTTATATTGCGGAGGAAAAAGCGACAGGTTTTAGAAATGTTTTGAATGTGAGGGGCAAATGTGAGAGAGGAGTCGAGTGTGACACCTAGGCAGCGTGCTTGGGCTACTGGGTAAATGATCGTAGTTCCAACAGTAATGTGGAAGGAGGTAGTAGGGCCAGGTTTGGGAGGAAGTATGAGGAGCTCTGTTTTAGCCATGTTGAGTTTAAGGCGGCAGAGGGCCATCCAGGATGATATAGCACAGCGGTGCGCAATCTGTGGGGCGCGACCCCCAGGGGGGGCGCGAGACTGCCGACGGGGGGCGCGGGGTTTACAGAGGCCCCGCGCGCTTCCCGAAGGCACTTAAATTAAGTGCCGGGGGAGCTGCAGGGCCTCTGTAAACCATACTTACCCGTGGCTCCGGCGGCTTCCTCCCGGCGTCGCCATGGCAACGCGGCGTCAAAATGACGCTGCGAGGTCATGTGACGTCACGTTGCTATGGCAACGTGACGTCATTACGCCGGAGCGCAGGTAAGTTGGGGTTGGGGGGGGGCGCGGGAGCGAGGGGACAGCCGTCAGGGGGGCGCAGGGAAAAAAGTTTGCGCCCCCCTGATATAGCAGATAGACATTCAGAAACTTTGGTTTGTACAGCAGGTGTAAGGTCAGGTGTTGAAAAGTATATTTGTGTGTCGTCCGCATAGAGGTGATAATTAAACCCAAAAGATGTTATTAGGTCACCTAGAGAGAGTGTATACAGAGAAAAGAGAAGAGGTCCCAGGACAGAGCCCTGGGGTACCCCCACAGAGAGATCAATAGAGGAGGATGAGGTGTTAGCAGAAGAGACACTGAAAGTACGATGGGAGAGGTAGGATGAGATCCAGGATAGAGCTTTGTTCCGAATACCAAGAGTATGGAGAATGTGAAGGAGAAGAGGGTGGTCCACGGTGTCAAATGCTGCAGAGAGGTCGAGTAATATGAGCAGAGTGTAATGACCTCTGTCTTTGGCAGCATGGAGGTCGTCAGTTATTTTAGTGAGGGCTGTTTCCGTGGTGTGAGCAATGCGGAAGCCAGATTATAGAGGGTCTAGGAGAGAATAGGTGTTGAGAAAATGGAGCAATTGAGAGAATACAAGACGTTCAAGAGTTTGGAGGCAAAAGGCAGGAGGGAGACAGGACGATAGTTAGAAAGACAGGTAGGGTCAAGCTTGCTGTTTTTGAGTAATGGTATGACTGTTTGAAGGAGTATGGAAAGGTTCCAGAGCAGAGGGAGGAGTTAAAAATGTGTGTGAGAGTAGGGATTATAGTAGGAGCAAGAGGTTTTAGTTGATGGGAGGGAAAGGGGTCAAGAGGGCAAGTGGTAGAGGGAGAAGAGGCGATCAACAGCGACACATCCTCCTCTGAGACAGTGGAAAAAGAGTCAAGGAAGGCAGGAGGAGCGTTAGGAAGAGGTGTAGGATGGGAGGAAGAAACAGAGGGGATGTTCTGCCGTATGGATTCACCTTTTCCTTAACATAGTCAGCAAAGTCCTGAGCGGAGATGGAGGAAGGAGAGGCAGCTGAGGGTGGTCTGAGTAGATTATCAAAGACAGAGAACAGTCGGCGTGGGTTAGACTTGTGCATGTTGATTAGTGAAGAAAAGTAGGCTTGTTTAGCTTGCGAGAGGGCAGAGTTGAAACAGTATAGCATAAATTTGTAGTGAAGGAAGTCTGCGAGAGTATGAGATTTCCTCCAGAGGCGTTCAGAGGAACGAGTGGAGGAACGCAGCATGCGCGTGTGGGAATTTAGCCAGGGTCTAGGGTTAGAAGGGTGAGGGCGGCAGAGAGAAAGCGGGGCATGTAGATCAAGAGAGGAGGACAAGGCAGAGTTGTAGTTCCTGACCAGATTGTTAGGGTCTGTAGCAGAGCTGAGAGAGGAGAGGGAGGAGCGTAAAGTGGACTCAAAGTCAGGTAAGTGAATAGAGCGCAGGTTTCTGCAGAACCGGGGGGTAGATGGAGGTGGAGAAGGGGAGAAGCGAGATAGAGAGAATGAGATGAGGTGATGGTCAGAGAGAGGAAAAGGGGAAATGGAGAAATCGGAGAGAGAAGTTTCTAGTGAAAACCAGGTCTAAGTAGTGGCCATCCTTGTGGGTGCTGGCTGCAGTCCACTGTTGAAGGCCAAAAGAAGAGGTTAGAGAAAGAAAGCGGGAAGCCCAAGGGAGAGAGGGGTCATCAATGTGGCAATTGAAGTCCCCAAGGAGAAGAACAGGGGAGTCAGAGGAGAGAAAGAAAGAGAGCCAGGATTCAAAGTGAGAGAGAAAGGCAGAAGGGGGATGAGTAGAGATAGGTGGGCGATAGATGACCGCCACATGGACGGGGAGAGGAGAGAAAATCTGGACAGTGTGAGCCTCAAAGGAGGGAAAAGCAAGAGAGGGAGGAATAGGAAGGGTTTGGTAACGGCAGAGAGAGGAGAGCAGGAGCCCCACACCTCCACCCCTGCCATCAGTGCGCGGAGTGTGGGAGAAGGAAAGGCCATCATAGGAGAGGGCAGCTTCCAGAGCAGAGTCAGACTGAGTGAGCCAGGTCTCAGTTATAGCAAATAGGAGCAGAGAGTGAGAGAGAAAGAAGTCATGTACAGAGAGGCACTCGCTTGGGAGCGAGCATTCCAAAGGGCACAGGAGAAAGGGACAGAGGAGGGAGGGTGGCAGGGGATGGGTATGAGGTTGGAGGAGTTGACACCAGAGGGAATAGAGTTTGCAATTGGCAGGCGAGGACGAGCGCATGTAGGAATAAGGCAGGGACCAGGATTGGGAGAGATATCCCCAGAAGCAAGGAGGAGAAGCATGGAAAGAAAGAGGATGTGTGAGGATGATTTGTAGGGGCGTGTTTTAGTGCAGGGGATATAGCAGTGTGGTGTCAGAGGGCGCAAGTAAGAAAGGAGTTCATGTGAACAGAGAAGTGGTGAAGGAAGGAGAGATGGAGATATATGAATAGAGTTAGAGACATACTGAGGCTGGTAAAAAGAAGTGCATAATTTGAGAAGAAGTGAAGTCACAGCAAATATAAATGGTAAAGGCCACATCACAGCAGTAATGATGCAGTCTGGAATAGATGATTTCCTCCTTTCCAGCATAGTTCAAATGCAGGAATCGGGGCCAGATGGGGTGTCCACTTCTTCACTTCTTTTGAACTTCCTTTTAAACTTGAGTTGTAGTACAGGAATAGCAAAGAGGGCAGGATGGAGGTGCAGTGACAGAGCTGTGTGTGTAAGTACAGGAACAGCAGTGAAAGCAGGATGGAGGTGCAGTGACAGAGCTGTGTGTGTAAGTACAGGAACAGCAGAGGTGCAGGATGGAGGGCAGTGACAGACCTGTGTGTGTGTAAGTACAGGAACAGCAGAGGGGGCAGGATGGAGGTGCAGTGACAGCTGTGTGTGTAAGTACAGGAATAACAGAGAGGTCAGAATGGAGGTGTAGTGACAGAGCTGTGTGTGTAAGTACATGAATAGCAGAGAGGTCAGAATACAGGTGTAGTGACAGAGCTGTGTGTGTGTAAGTACAGGAACAGCAAAGGAGCAGGATGGAGGTGCAGTGACAGAGCTGTGTGTTAGTGCAGGAATAGCAGAGAGGACAGGATGGAGGTGCAGTGACAGTGCTGTGTGTGTAAGTACAGGAACAGCAGAGAGGGCAGGATGGAGGTGCAGTGACAGAGCTGTCTGTGTGTAAGTACAGGAACAGCAGAGGAGCAGGATGGCGGTGCAGTGACAGTGCTGTGTGTGTAAGTACAGGAATAGCAGAGAGGGCAGGATGGAGGTGCAGTGACAGTGCTGTGTGTGTGTAAGTACAGGAATAGCAGAGAGGGCAGGATGGAGGTGCAGTGACAGTGCTGTGTGTGTAAGTACAGGAATAGCAGAGAGGGCAGGATGGAGGTGTAGTGACAGAGCTGTGTGTGTAAGTACAGGAATAGCAGAGAGGACAGGATGGAGGTGTAGTGACAGAGGTGTGTGTGTAAGTACAGGAATAGCAGAGAGGACAGGATGGAGGTGTAGTGACAGAGCTGTGTGTGTAAGTACAGGAATAGCAGAGAGGGCAGGATGGAGGTGCAGTGACAGTGCTGTGTGTGTAAGTACAGGAACAGCAAAGGAGCAGGATGGAGGTGCAGTGACAGAGCTGTGTGTTAGTGCAGGAATAACAGAGAGGACAGGATGGAGGTGTAGTGACAGTGCTGTGTGTGTAAGTACAGGAACAGCAGAGAGGGCAGGATGGAGGTGCAGTGACAGAGCTGTCTGTGTGTAAGTACAGGAACAGCAGAGGAGCAGGATGGCGGTGCAGTGACAGTGCTGTGTGTGTAAGTACAGGAATAGCAGAGAGGGCAGGATGGAGGTGCAGTGACAGTGCTGTGTGTGTAAGTACAGGAATAGCAGAGAGGACAGGATGGAGGTGTAGTGACAGAGGTGTGTGTGTAAGTACAGGAATAGCAGAGAGGACAGGATGGAGGTGTAGTGACAGAGCTGTGTGTGTAAGTACAGGAATAGCAGAGAGGGCAGGATGGAGGTGCAGTGACAGTGCTGTGTGTGTAAGTACAGGAACAGCAAAGGAGCAGGATGGAGGTGCAGTGACAGAGCTGTGTGTTAGTGCAGGAATAGCAGAGAGGACAGGATGGAGGTGTAGTGACAGTGCTGTGTGTGTAAGTACAGGAACAGCAGAGAGGGCAGGATGGAGGTGCAGTGACAGAGCTGTCTGTGTGTAAGTACAGGAACAGCAGAGGAGCAGGATGGCGGTGCAGTGACAGTGCTGTGTGTGTAAGTACAGGAATAGCAGAGAGGGCAGGATGGAGGTGCAGTGACAGTGCTGTGTGTGTAAGTACAGGAATAGCAGAGAGGGCAGGATGGAGGTGTAGTGACAGAGCTGTGTGTGTAAGTACAGGAATAGCAGAGAGGACAGGATGGAGGTGTAGTGACAGAGCTGTGTGTGTAAGTACAGGAATAGCAGAGAGGACAGGATGGAGGTGCAGTGACAGTGCTGTGTGTGTAAGTACAGGAATAGCAGAGAGGGCAGGATGGAGGTGCAGTGACAGTGCTGTGTGTGTAAGTACAGGAATAGCAGAGAGGACAGGATGGAGGTGTAGTGACAGAGCTGTGTGTGTAAGTACAGGAATAGCAGAGAGGGCAGGATGGAGGTGCAGTGACAGTGCTGTGTGTGTAAGTACAGGAATAGCAGAGCGGGCAGGATGGAGGTGTAGTGACAGAGCTGTGTGTGTAAGTACAGGAATAGCAGAGAGGACAGGATGGAGGTGTAGTGACAGAGATGTGTGTGTAAGTACAGGAATAGCAGAGAGGACAGGATGGAGGTGTAGTGACAGAGCTGTGTGTGTAAGTACAGGAATAGCAGAGAGGGCAGGATGGAGGTGCAGTGACAGTGCTGTGTGTGTAAGTACAGGAACAGCAAAGGAGCAGGATGGAGGTGCAGTGACAGAGCTGTGTGTTAGTGCAGGAATAGCAGAGAGGACAGGATGGAGGTGTAGTGACAGTGCTGTGTGTGTAAGTACAGGAACAGCAGAGAGGGCAGGATGGAGGTGCAGTGACAGAGCTGTGTGTGTAAGTACAGGAACAGCAGAGGAGCAGGATGGCGGTGCAGTGACAGTGCTGTGTGTGTAAGTACAGGAATAGCAGAGAGGGCAGGATGGAGGTGCAGTGACAGTGCTGTGTGTGTCTAAGTACAGGAATAGCAGAGAGGGCAGGATGGAGGTGCAGTGACAGTGCTGTGTGTGTAAGTACAGGAATAGCAGAGAGGGCAGGATGGAGGTGTAGTGACAGAGCTGTGTGTGTAAGTACAGGAATAGCAGAGAGGACAGGATGGAGGTGTAGTGACAGAGCTGTGTGTGTAAGTACAGGAATAGCAGAGAGGACAGGATGGAGGTGCAATGACAGTGCTGTGTGTGTAAGTACAGGAATAGCAGAGAGGGCAGGATGGAGGTGCAGTGACAGTGCTGTGTGTGTAAGTACAGGAATAGCAGAGAGGGCAGGATGGAGGTGCAGTGACAGTGCTGTGTGTGTAAGTACAGGAATAGCAGAGAGGACAGGATGGAGGTGTAGTGACAGCTGTGTGTGTAAGTACAGGAATAGCAGAGAGGGCAGGATGGAGGTGCAGTGACAGTGCTGTGTGTGTAAGTACAGGAATAGCAGAGAGGACAGGATGGAGGTGCAGTGACAGAGCTGTGTGTGTAAGTACAGGAATAGCAGAGAGGGCAGGATGGAGGTGCAGTGACAGTGCTGTGTGTGTAAGTACAGGAATAGCAGAGAGGACAGGATGGAGGTGCAGTGACAGTGCTGTGTGTGTAAGTACAGGAATAGCAGAGAGGGCAGGATGGAGGTGCAGTGACAGTGCTGTGTGTGTAAGTACAGGAATAGCAGAGAGGACAGGATGGAGGTGTAGTGACAGAGCTGTGTGTGTAAGTACAGGAATAGCAGAGAGGACAGGATGGAGGTGCAGTGACAGTGCTGTGTGTGTAAGTACAGGAATAGCAGAGAGGGCAGGATGGAGGTGCAGTGACATTGCTGTGTGTGTTAGTGCAGGAATAGCAGAGAGGGCAGGATGGAGGTGTAGTGACAGAGCTGTGTGTGTAAGTACAGGAATAGCAGAGAGGGCAGGATGGAGGTGCAGTGACAGTGCTGTGTGTGTGTAAGTACAGGAATAGCAGAGAGGGCAGGATGGAGGTGCAGTGACAGTGCTGTGTGTGTAAGTACAGGAATAGCAGAGAGGGCAGGATGGATGTGTAGTGACAGAGCTGTGTGTGTAAGTACAGGAATAGCAGAGAGGACAGGATGGAGGTGTAGTGACAGAGCTGTGTGTGTAAGTACAGGAATAGCAGAGAGGACAGGATGGAGGTGCAGTGACAGAGCTGTGTGTGTAAGTACAGGAATAGCAGAGAGGACAGGATGGAGGTGTAGTGACAGAGCTGTGTGTGTAAGTACAGGAATAGCAGAGAGGACAGGATGGAGGTGCTCCCCTCCTTGCCCTGCACTATAGGAGTTGACATGCATAGTATGTCCATGGCTTGCTCAGCCTGTTACCTTGTCGCGGCGCTGGATCCGTGCAGGCTTGGCGTCGGGAATACGATGGGCGCCAGGAACTTGATTACCCGCCGGGGATAAACGCTCAGCCACCACATACACTTTACAATCTGTACAGCCGTACTTTCCTCCACCGTGTGTCCTGTCTCTCTTCTCTTCCCCAGCGGCCCCAATCTCCGCCCGCTAGGGAAGAGCTGCGGCTTTATTCACCATGTTACCTAACGGATCCCTTTCCTTTATAGTGTTGTGGCTCCCCGTCCCTTGCCGGGGCCCCATCTGGGCCATGTGCCCTTTCCTTTCTGTCCTCAGTATCCCAGTCTCTTTATAAAGCTTGACGCTCTCAGTGCTGGAAGATCTCCAGACCAGGGAGACACCCTGGACTGCTGGAGAGATCACAGGGAAACGACATCTCTGTGGCCCAAGAAGGTACTGGACCACTGAGGAGTGAAATCTTGCACAAGGACTTTCAGACCCCTACCCCAGCCGAAGGTAACTGACCTCCGTCCTGGTTTGTCATTTGTTGTTGGTAAGGGGCCTAGCCCCCGACCCCTAGACAGGGGGTATGCTGCTGTTTAGTTAGTGCTCCATGTAGGAGTCATGTTTGTTTTCCTTTATCCCTGTTTTGCTGATTCCAAGCTGTGTATGTTTGGAAGATTCTGGATAATAAAAGCCTTCTTTTGATTTTCCCTTAAGAACGCCTCCTGTTTTAAACACCTCTGCACCCATCTCCTAAAGACCCCTGCCCTATTATAAGATCATCTATACACTAACCTATATATACTATGCACATGCACAGTGAGGCTCCTCAACATTGAACTCCTCCAGGAACCTGCCTTCCAGATACTTCTCCCTCACTATATATATCCTACTGTGACATTAATCACCAGGCAGAACTGGGAGTGGATTGCCGTCTGAGGCCATAGTAATCCCAAGGGGGGTTACAGAGGTGTGCGTGTGTAAAAATACAGGAATAGCAGAGAAGACAGGATGGAGGTGCAGTGACAGAGCTGTGTTTAAGTATAGGAATAGCAGAAAAGGCATGGTGGAGGTGTAGTGGCAGAGCTATGTGTGTGCAAGTACAGGAATAGCAGAGCAGGGCAGGGCAGCATGGAGGTGTAATGACAGACTCTGTGTGTGTGTGTGTAAGTAAGTAACAGCAGAGAGGGCAGGATGGAGGTGCAGTGACAGACCTGTGTGTGTGTAAGTACAGGAATAGCAGAGAGGGCAGGATGGAGGTGCAGTGACAGGCAGGTAGGGGGTGTATGCAGGAAAGTCATAGCAAACTGGAGGTGCGGTGACAGAGCGGTGTGTGGGGTCAGTATTGGAAAAGCAGGGAAAGCAGGATGGAGGTGCAGTGACAGAGCTGTGTGTGTGTGTGTGTGTGTGTGTAAGTACAGGAACAGCAGAGAGAGCAGGATGGAGGTGCAGTGACAGCGGTGTGTGTGTAAGTACAGGAACAGCAGAGAGGGCAGGATGGAGTGTAGTGACAGAGCTGTGTGTGTAAGTACAGGAACCTCAGAGAGGGCAGGATGGAGGTGCAGTGACAGAGCTGTGTGTGTAAGTACAGGAATAACAGTGACTACTGGATGGAGGTGCAGTGACAGAGCAGTGCGTCCTTTTTGGAAACAAAGAAGAAACCCGAACCAGCGGGGGAACCTTATTTGCGGATAAACCCGTGCTGGAGGTTCTCCGAAATGTATTCCCGCATTGCCCTGTTTTCTGATTCTGAATGGGTTTAAGTGCGACCTGGAGGAGGGCTGGCCCCTGGGAGCAGATCGATGGCACAATCGTAAGGTCAGTGTGGTGGTAACTCCTCTGCCTGCTTTTTGTCGAGTACATCGGCAAGGTCTTGGTAGGAAACTGGAAGGGATGACGAGAAGGTCTCCGTGGGTAGCCGAACCTCGGAGATCGTGGATGACGAGATCCATGGCAAGGTTGGCCCCAGGCTATCACTTGACTGCTAGTCCAATCTGTTTTGGGGTTGTGGTGCTGCAACCAGGGACGTGTTTCTTTGTGAAGTACCCCAACCAAAACCAGCAACGGATTAGTCTCGTAGGTGATGGTCCCAGGTATCTTCCATCAAAAGTCACTACCGCTAGTGGAATCTCCTTAGTGCGGAGAGGAATGGAGAGGAGTTCCGTGAATTCACAGTCAATGACATTTCCTGCGGCTCCAGATTCCACAAAAGCCTGAGTGAAGATGGAGGCTGGTCCCCAGGAGAGTGCAACCGGCAGGAGGAGCCGTGAAGGAAGAATAGAAGAAATGTCCAGAGAATATTCCTCTATCTTCACTGGGCATTGGGGTTGTCCTGATATAGGACAGTCTCAGACACGATGACCTTTGAGCCCACAGGAGAGGCACAGCCCCCTGGTTCGTCTCCTAGTTCTCTCCTGCTCAGTTAATTTGGTATCCCCTAATTGCACCGGTTCCTCATCTGGGCGAGGTGCAGTAAGAAGAGTGTTGAAATGGGGAGCTAGCAGAAGTGTTGGGGTTTCGCTCGGTCTGACGTTTTCGGATCCGGATGTCCATTCTGATACAGAGGGCAATCGGTTCTTCTAGATCTTTGGGAATGTCCCAGCAAGTCAGTTCGTCCTTTAAACGCTCAGAAAGGCCAACAGGACCTGCAGCAAACAGAAAATTGCTCGGCGACTCCCACTGGAAACTGCAGCCTTAAGTAGCAGGCTGCCAGTAACCAAAATGGCTGAACTGAGGAGAAAGAGCAGGCAAGCTGGAACACCCGAACTGCAACAAACCCCTGGCACGGATCGGGCAGAATCCTTACAGAAGCTACATGAGTAAGATTGTCAGCCCAGGAATTACTAAAGACCACCAGGTTGTCTTAAGTACGCCCTGGCATACCCCTGCATTCCATCCAGCAGGCGATTGAACATGCCCAGGAAGGTAGCCGGTGCGTTCTTCATCCCAAATGGCATGACCGAAAATGTATACAGGCCACTTGGCTTGATGAAGGACGACGACTTTTTCCACGCCTCGTGGGTCAATGGGATCTGCCAGTACCCACGGCACAGGTCCATGGTGGTCAGATACCTTTCCCCCAGCTCATCGATCCGAGGCATGGGATAGGCTTCCGACACGGCCTGGGCATTTAACTGCTGATAGTCTATCCTAAACCAGGTGGTTCTGTCTTTCTTGGGAACAAGGACCACTGGCGAGGCTCTGGGTACTCTTTGACATGGAGATCACCCCCATCTCCTCAATATCCTTCTATATGCTGCACTTTACCTCCACAGATACACTGTACGCTGACTTACGGAAGGGTCTCTGATCACCAGTGTTGACCGGATGATTAGTGAGGTGAGTCCATCCTGGCTTGTCCGTATACAAACTCCCATGCCTTCCTAACAACTCTCACATCTGCTTTCGTTGGGAAGCCATGAGCTGGGACCCTAGCCCCATATCCTCTACAGAGCCTCCCTGCTTAGTCTCCCCTAGGAGACCAGGCAGAGCTCTGCTTGCCGCATCTCCCGATGGTGACCTACACACCGCCATCACCACCGGCCCACTCGCATGATATTCCTTTAACATGTTGATGTGGTAGCTCTGATGTCTACCGAACTCCTGATCCAGAGCTACACTGGCGACACACTTTATTCGAGCTCGGCTAGTCCCACGAATTCGGGTATACCCGGGTGTATTGAGGTTTGTGACTGTTTTCTGCCCGAGTGCATTGAGGTATTTTCCAAGCAGGGATTGAAGCATTTTATTACCGCTGGCTGCAATACTGCACAGTATATATATATATACTGCATTACAATTCATGAATTTATGCCATCTGGTAGACACGCGAAGCATTGCAGCCTATTAAATCCTAATCATTATCATTTAACAGATCAGCCGCCCGTCAGCCAGGCATGAACCCAGGCTGGGAAGGCAAACGCAACGGGGCTTGTCAGAGGTGAGGGGCGGCGCATTCCAGGTATCTGCCAGGTACATACCGGGTATTTGCTCGAATAAAGTGTGTCGGTGCAGTACCACGTAATTTGACTCCCTCACCTGCCGGATTACCGGATACGACCGGACCAGGCAGCTTGGAGTTTGTTCTGGTGAGTCGGCTTCAGAACAAGCACCTGCTGCCCCGGAATTAACTCTGTACTACGGACATTCCTATCATACCTGCGCTTCTGCCTGGACTGAGCTCCCTTGAGGTTACTGTGCGCTAATCCCATTAGAACTGACAACCGATCTGAGCTCCACCACATACTGGAGCACCGTTGCATCCGTTATGATGGTCTCCCCATCCCATCCCTCCGGAACAGGTCGAGCGTCGACGGACCCAGCTCCCATATAGAAGCTCGAAGGGTGAGAAACCGGTAGACTCCTGTTGCACCTCCCTGTATGCGAATAGTAGGTGCTGCAGGTGTGCTTCCCAGTCCCCTCCTTCGCTCTCCACAAATGCCCGCAGCATTTGTTTCAGGGTGCCATTGAACCGCTCACACAGTCCATCGGTTTGAGGATTGTAGGGTGAGGGTTGTAGGGGGCCGTGCAGAGAGGGGTCACCCCGCATGCAGCCCAGAGACTTTGGAGCAGCTCACTCATGAACTGTGCTCCCTGGTCAGTCAGGATTTCACTAGGGAAACCTACCCCAGTAAAAATATTTATAAGCACCTCGGCCACCTTCCGGGTGTCAATGGAGGAAAGAGCCACTGGATACCTGGTCGCGAAGTCCATGACCGTTAAGATATACCTCTTCCCGACCTACTGGGAATCATCGGGGGACCAATAATCTCTACTGCCACCTGCTAAAATGGTTCCTCTATCACCGGTAGTGGCCTCAGGGGGGCCTTCGCCCGATCACCTTGCCTCCCCACTCGCTGGCAGGTATCATAGGTGTGGGAGAATGCCGATACCTCCCGCAATACACACGGCCAGTAGAAACTCTGGGTCAGCCTGGCTATCGTACAGATAACCCCCTGATGCCCTGCGCTAATGGGATCGCATGCGCCAAGTGCAGCAACTGTGCCCGGTACTGAATAGCACCACTAACTGACATTTGGCTGTCCATGGTCTGTCCGGAGCTGCCGGGGCTTTTTCCTGGTATAAGAGTCCATGGCGCCACTGGATCCACTCGGATCCGGACTCGGAGGACGGTCTAACAGCACACTGCCTCATGCCCTCCAAGCTCGGGTCCGTCTGTACGGCTTCCCGGAATATTTAACTCTGCTCCGGCCAACTGACCCTAGTCACACAGTCAGGGATATCAGTCTCAGTCAAGGCAGGTTCCGCTCATCTTACTCGGTCAACCTTCTCCGGAATGTCCACGACTGGGGGTTCCAAGGTCTGGTAAGTGATGGGTTCAGGAGTGGGACCCTGAACCACAACTGATGCTGGGTGGGGCTCCTGGAGACTCTGGCTTTGAGTAATTGCGGCTACAGATACGCCATCGTTCTCCTCGTTGCTGCATCGGAGTCGACCCAAGTCATTGTCCAATAGTACAGGAGCATCTAAGCCGGGCAGAATGCCGACATCGCAGATGCCTTGGCCGTGCCACAGTCCAGGAAAACGTGGCCCACTTCGAGGGATTTGCTGCACCATTCCACCAGTCACCCTCATCCCCTCCCCAGGTAAAAAGTGCTTTGGCCTGACCATATCAGGCCTAACCAGAGTAACAGAAGCACCGGAATCCAGCATACCAGCGGTCATCCAGTCCCCAATGCTTACCGGTCAGAGGTACTCGATCCGGAAGTCAGTGGGACCAAGCCCGACCCTGGCAACCTGGGATGTTGGTTCGGCTGGAACAGCGGGGTTGGTCGCTTGGGTCGCTTTGACTGGCATCTGGAACGTAGGTGGGGGTGCTGGATCATCTGGGCTGCCTATCCAGGCGACAGCCTGGACTGCTGGGGTACATTGCCCAGCTCCTGTACCCTGGGGCCAGAGAAACTTGGAAAAGTCACATTTCATGTGCCACATCTGGTTGCACCTGAAGCACCGCCGTTCATGGACAAACTCGGTAGGCGCCGGCCGAGTGCTGGTAGGCGCTGTGGCTGGCCACCACGAGCTTGTGTTGGTTCGGGCGGGATCAGTCTGTCAGGGCTGGAATGGCACTGTAGGTTTAAGGGGCACCGTGGGCCACCACCAGATACAAATCTACGTGTTTCGTTGAAGAAGTTGACTAGTTCAACAAAACGCGTAGGAGATTTGTGTCTGGCTTATTGCTTTATTTCCCCAATCACTGCTTACATTTATCCAGTAGATTGTGGTTGCTCCGCTGAGTCAGTGCTAGTCAGTCGCCTTAGTGCGGTGCATCTAGTGACATCACCGGTATAGCCTGGTAGCAACGTGGAGCTGTGGCTTGTTTTGTGGGTTTTACCCTAGAGACAGCAGTTTGGGTTTAGATTGTTCCGCCGAGTATCCCGAGTCCTTGCCGGGTGTAATTTGACTGCCGCGTGAACGTTCTCCAGCGCCGTGTGTATATGCAGAGACTTGGGCAGCTTGGAACAGGAGCGTCTGGACTGACCGGAGTGGGAGCCCATGAGGACAGCTGTTCTTCACGGAGTGGGAATTCATTGACACCTGAGCGGTAAACATGCCCTGCCTAATTGATTGCATGTTATATCACAAATTATTGTTTTATTATATATACATTTATACACTATGAGAAGTTGTGCGCTTTCTTCGTTTCTTTTCATGTGATCCTTGTAGTCTTGTCTGTACGTTAACTAAGCTACATTGACTGGTAAGGGTGTACGTACTGTGCAGTTGTAACTGAGTTCTGTGGTCTTCACGATGGAAACCTCACTCAGGACAGATATTACATGAAGAATATCAGTGCGGAGCCTGGTGATCCCACCTGCTGCCACCAGAAAATAGCCTGTCACGGGAGACCAGGACTAATACCAGGGATCAATATCACCAGACAGAAACACAAGAGTTTATAAAATAAATTTATTGGGAAGCAGTAATCCACAACAATACATATGCACAGACAACATTCTGGGGTAACCTGTAATCCTAGACACAGGGACCTCCCTAGAGAGATTTTCTCTGATCTTCCCCCTGGAATGTCCTCTGAACTGGACTCTATTCCTGGCACTAGCACAGGAGCGGACGCTGCAGCTTCCCTTAGTTAAATCTTCTGCAACTCTTCTGTCTCTGAACTGAGCTGAATTGAACTGCTAGGGGTCTCACTCCCCACCTGTTTATACCCCTAACCCACCATGTTGCAACATTCAGGGCCAGGTGCTGGCTACATAGAAATGCAACATTAAAATGAGCAACATAAGAAGAGATACATGGAAAGATCCAGACAGCTTTGCAACTTTCCAACTGAACATAAAGTTAACCCCCGGGTCCCTGAAGTTCTGGAACCAGGTTTACAAGACAGATATACAATACAGTACATATATGTAACCTGGTCCCCCACCCCCCAGCTCCCCTTAAGTCTCCGCTCACCCTTGCAGCAGCGCGGGTGTCTCTGGCAGGCGGAAGGATCCAGCGAGGTGGGGAGAGAGAGGCGACAGAGTCGCCGGCAGCTCCCTTTGCAGGGCGCCGTCATTTTGGAAAAGATCGCGCATGCTCAGTACAAGTCTATGTTGCGGCTGCCATCTTGGTGCACCTTGCGCATGTGCAGAGAGGTACACAGAGGCGGCCATTACACCCAACAGCTCTGCAGGGGAACTACAATTCCCAACAGCCCGAGGGGCTGTATAACACATGACGCCTAGCCGCCAATCGCGCAGCTGGATCCCCCTGCGTGCAGATAGATACATTTCGCACGCTGAGACCACGCCAGCAGTCGGAGCTGGGACAAGGAAGGGGTAGGTTGTGTGTGCAGGTGTTTGTGGCACCTGCACTTGGCCAGGTACCCCCTATTAGGCCCCAGCTAGGCCCCGACTCCCCTCAGCTTGTGGTTGCTGCAGGGTCAGGCCCATAGATAGGGACACTGCCCCTGTAGCATTAGGGTGAGGGACACAGCCAGGGTGCGGCTACATCCTGGCCTCAGGTGATCTGGGACCAGACACCTGCTACTACCAGACTGTTAAAGGTGGTACACTCCACGCGAGCGCGGGACCCACCCAACATAGAGGCGGAGGCTTCGCGGATACCCGTCGCTGGATCCGTGGATCTCATCTTCTTCATCTGCGTGCCCGGGTGTGGATACACCCGGCAGGTACCTCACCTAATGAAGTGCACCAACAGTACACGGGCTAGTGGGGCAGCGCTGTCTCACACACTTGGGTGGGTGTTTGACTCTGTGGACACCGGGGTGGTTTGGTGCCGTGGGGCACCTCAGTACGGTGGGGCAAACCCTACAAGGGTGTAGACACGGTGTTGGGGAAGCACGGGGAGGGGTTCCGGCCCTGTGAGGCCTGAGAGTTGCGGTAGTGTTATTAGTACCATATCTTGTTCAGTAAATGCTGTTATATCTCACGGGTGTGTGCTTATTACATTGTCCTGCACGGGGTTATCCCGCATTCTTAGGATCCCGCGCAGGTGGAGGCGCTGTCACCCGATGGACCAGGTACACCCCAGGCTCACAGCGGCGGAGGTTCAGGCCTCCTGTGAGCCGCGGGTAACGCACCACACACACCGTAGCCGCCATATCTCCCAGGGGGTGGGGGGAAAGTGCCCTACATATATAACATAATACAACGGTATTGTTGACAGGTAGGGGTAGTGCAGGGGTTAACCTTTATTAACAGCAGCCTTGTTGACCCCTACTGTCACAACAGGAATAGCAGAGCGGGCAGGATGGAGGTGCAGTGACAGAGCTGTGTGTGTAATTGCAGGAATAGCAGAGAGGGCAGGATGGAGGTGCAGTGACAGAGCTGTGTGTGTGTAATTGCAGGAATAGTAGAGAGGGCAGGATGGAGGTGCAGTGACAGAGCTGTGTGTGTAATTGCAGGAATAGTAGAGAGGGCAGGATGGAGGTGCAGTGACAGAGCTGTGTGTGTAATTGCAGGAATAGTAGAGAGGGCAGGATGGAGGTGCAGTGACAGAGCTGTGTGTGTGTAATTGCAGGAATAGTAGAGAGGGCAGGATGGAGGTGCAGTGACAGAGCTGTGTGTGTAATTGTAGAAATAGCAGAGAGGGCAGGATGGAGGTGCAGTGATAGAGCTGTGTGTGTAATTGCAGGAATAGTAGAGAGGGCAGGATGGAGGTGCAGTGACAGAGCTGTGTGTGTAATTGCAGGAATAGCAGAGAGGGCAGGATGGAGGTGCAGTGACAGAGCGGTGTGTGGGGTCAGTACTGGAATAGGTGTGGGGTCAGTACTGGAATAGCAGAAGCGTGAGGCTATTCAGGATGTTAGTAATGCTGCTGATGTAGTGTTATCACGTCCTCCCCCCACCCCCCTCTTGGCTAACCTCCACTACCTCCCCACTCCTGTGCGGGGTGTAAAGTCCCCCCCCCTCCCTCTGAACTTTGCCTGCTCCGTCTGAGTGTCTCTCCCCCCCCCCCCCCCACCCACCACCTCAGGCTTAGATAAATCAGACTTCACCCCCCCCCCCCCTACACACCCAGACAAGAGGAGGACGCAGAGAAATTTCACACCACTACCCCGGTCCGCCAGCCCTGCACAGGTGCCTCAGCTCTGCACCTGCACTGAAGCAGGGAGGTCACGGGAGGTCAGGTTTGTCTCGTGGGGGGGGGGGCTACTGGGGGGGGGGTTACTGGAACAGCAGAGCATACTGGGACATCTGTGTGTCCGTAGGGAGGGTCAGTGCTGGAATACAGAGGGGGGGGGGTTAGGGCAGAATTGAGGTGCAGCGTTAGTACTGGGATAGTACTGGGGTAGTAGTGCCTGACACAGATGGTGAAGCAGAGGAGCGCTCGCTGACACTTCATAAATCCGTCTTTTTATTTCTCTTAACTCCCCTCTCTCCCTCCTCCCCTCTCTCACTCCCTCCTCCCCTCTCTCACCCCCTCCCCTCTTTCACCCCCTGTCCCCTCTCTCGCGCTCTTTCCTCCCCTTGCGCTCTCTCTCACGCTCTTTCCTCCCCCCCTCTCGCGCTATTTCCTCCCCCCTCTCTCTCGCGCTCGTTCCTCTCTCTCTCTATCTTGCACGCGCTCTTTCCTCTCGCTCTTACATCCCTCCCCTCGTGTTCTTTCCTCCCCCCTCGCGCTCTCTCGTGCTATTTCCTACCCCCCTTTTCTCGCACTCTTTTCTCCCACCCTCTCGCTCTCTCTCGCGCTCTTTCCTCCCCCTCTTGCTCTCTCGTGCTCCTTTCCCCCTTTGCTCTCTCTTGCGCGTTCTTTCCTCCCCGCTCTCGCGCTCTTTCCTCCCCCGCTCTCTCATGTGCTTTCCTCCCCTCTTTCGCTCTCTTTCCTCCCCTTTCTCATGTGCTTTCCTCCCCCCTCTCGCTCTCTTTCCTCCCCCTCTCTCTCGCGCTCTTTCCTCCCTCTCTCGCGCTCTTTCCTCCCCCCTCTCTCTCTCGCGCTATTTCCTCCCCCCTCTCTCGCGCTCCTTCCTCTCTCTCTCTATCTTGCACGCGCTCTTTCCTCTCGCTCTTACATCCCTCCCCTCGTGTTCTTTCCTCCCCCTCGCGCTCTCTCGTGCTATTTCCTACCCCCCTTTTCTCGCACTCTTTTCTCCCACCCTCTCGCTCTCTCTCACGTGCTTTCCTCCCCCGCTCTCTCGTGCGCTTTCCTCCCCTCTTTCGCTCTCTTTCCTCCCCCTCCCTCTCGCGCTCTTTCCTCCCACCTCCCTCTCGCGCTCTTTCCTCTCACCTCCCTCTCGCGCTCTATCCTCCCTCTCGCTCTCTCGCGCTCTTTCCTCCCCCCTCTCGCGCTCTTTCCTCCCCCCTCTCTCGCGCTCTTTCCTCCCCCCTCTCTCGCGCTCCTTCCTCTCTCTCTCTCTCGCGCTCTTACATGCCCCTCTCGAGCTCTTTCCTCCCCCTCTCTGTCATGCTCTTTCCTCCCCCCCATCTCTCTTTCCCTCCCATCTCTCTCTCCCCCTATCTACCTCCCCCCTCTCGCTCTCTTTCCTCCCCTCTCTTGCTCTTACTCCCCCCCTCGTGCTCTTTCCTCTCCCCTCTCGCTCTCTCACACTATTTACTCCCTCTCATTCTTTCCTTCCACCTCTCGCTCTCTCTCGCACTCTTTCCTCCCTCTTTCTCGCACTCTTTCCTCCCTCTCACGCTCCCTCCTCCCCCTCTCTTGCGCTCTTTCCTCCCGCTCTCTCGCTCCCTCCTCCCCCTCTCTCGCACTCTTTCCTCCCTCTCTCACGCTCCCTCCTCCCCCTCTCTCGCACTCTTTCCTCCCTCTCTCACGCTCCCTCCTCCCCCTCTCTCGTGCTCTTTCCTCCCGCTCTCTCGCTCTTACCTCCCCCCTCTCTCTTTACTCCCTCCCTTTCGCTCTCTTGCGCTCTTACCTCCCCCCTCTCTCTCTTTACTCCCCCCTCTCGCTCTCTCACGCTATTTACTCCATTCCCATTCTTTCCTTCCACCTCCCGCTCTCTCTCGCACTCCTTTCTCTCTATCTCTCGTGCGCGATCTTTCCTCTTTCTCTCTCTCGCTCTTACCTCCCCCCTCCCTCTTGCTCTCTCGCGCTCTTTCCTCACCCCTCTTGCTCTCTCGCGCTCTTTCCTCCTCCCCTCCCGCTCTTTCCTACCCCCTCTCACCCTCTGCCTCGCTTTCCTCTCCCCCTGTCGCTCTCTCTCTTGCGTTCTTTCCTCCCCCCTCGCACTCTTTCGCATTCTTTCCTCCCTTTCTCGCTCTCTTTCCTCCCCCCTCTCGCATGCTCTTTCCTCCCCCTCTCGCTCTCTTTTCTTCCTTCTCTCCCACTCTTTCCTCCCCCTCTCTCTCTCTCGCACACACTCTCTATCTTTCCTCCCTCTCTCTCTTGCTCTTTCCCCTATCTCTCTCTCTCTTTCCTCCCCCTCTCTCTCGCTCTTTCCTCCCCCTCTCGCTCGCTCTTTCCTCCCCCTCTCTCTTTCCTCCCCCTCTCTCTCTCTCTTTCCTCCCCCTCTCGCTCTTTCCTCCCCCTCTCTCTCGCTCTTTCCTCCCCCTCTCTTTCCTCCCCCTCTCTTTCCTCCCCCTCTCTCTTGCTCTTTCCTCCCCCTCTCTCGCTCTTTCCTCCCCCTCTCTCTTGCTCTTTCCTCCCCCTCTCGCTCGCTCATTCCTCCCCTTCTCTTGCTCATTCCTCCCCCTCTCTCTTGCTCTTTCCTCCCCCTCTCTCTTGCTCTTTCCTCCCCCTCTCTCTTGCTCTTTTCTCCCCCTCTCTTGCTCTCTCCCCCCCTCTTGCTCTCTCCCCCCCTCTCTTGCTCTCTCCCCCCCTCTCTTGCTCTCCCTCCCCCCCTCTCTTGCTCTCCCTCCCCCTATCTTGCTCTCTCCCCCCCCCCCCTCTCATGGCCTCTCACCCCCAACATTCAATGCTGGGAAGAGTTATGACTTTGCTTTATTAAGCCCCCCTGCCCCATTATTACCCGGTTGAGGAAGGAGGGGCGTCCCATGGGGGTGATATATGGGTGTAATAAAAAGGTTTCATTAAGTCAGACACCCCTTCACTGCCAGCACTATATTCAGAACATGCAGCAAGAGGAGCAAGTCATGAGGGGTTAATGGGGCGATGCTCTGCCAGGCAAAGTGTTAGCGGTTCGATGTTCTGCAGGTCTCTGGCAGGGAAGGTGTCAGTGGAGCGACGCTCTGCAGTCCTCTGGCAGGGAAGGGGTTAGGGGTGTGATGCTCAGCAGGCCTCTGGCAGGGAAGGCGTTAGTGGTGCGATGCTCTGCGGGTCTCTTTTAGGGAAGGGGTTAGCGGTGCGATGCTCGGCGGGTCTCTGGCAAGGAACGGGTTAATGGAGCGCCGCTCTGCAGTCCTCTGACAGGGAAGGGGTTGAAGTGAGATGCTCTGCAGGTCTCTAGCAAGGAAGGAGTTAGCGGTGCGATGCTCTGCAGTCCTCTGCAGGTCTCCTGCAACACAGGAGTTGGGTTACCTCCGGGTATCCTGAGTTATCACTCGAAGCATTATTCCCACAGTATGACATGGGGGGGGGGGGGGTATTAATATGTACTCTCATATTACTAATGAGGGGGTGTGACGGGGTCAGACTCTTCAGAGGGAGGTGACACAAGCTAAGGGGGGGGGGGAGGATGCTCCTTAAGGAGCCAGTATCTCTGACACTACCACCTCTGCTATTCCTGTACCGAGCCCCACACAGCTGTGTGTCTGCTATTCCAATGCAGCCCCACTCTGCTGTTCCAGTGATGCCCCCTTGCCCTGCAGCCCCACTCTGCTGTTCCAGTGATGCCCCCTTGCCCTGCAGCCCCCACCCTACTATTCCAGTGATGCCCCCTTGCCCTGCAGCCCCCACCCTTCTATTCCAGTGATGCCCCCTTGCCCTGCAGCCCCACTCTGCTGTTCCAGTGATGCCCCCTTGCCCTCCAGCCCCACCCTACTATTCCAGTGATGCCACCTTGCCCTGCAGCCCCCATCCTGCTATTCCAGTGATGCCACCTTGCCCTGCAGCCCCCACCCTGCTATTCCAGTGATGCCCCCTTGCCCTGCAGCCCCACCCTACTATTCCAGTGATGCCCCCTTGCCCTGCAGCCCCCATCCTGCTATTCCAGTGATGCCACCTTGCCCTGCAGCCCCCACTCTGCTATTCCGGTGATGCCCCCTTGCCCTGCAGCCCCCATCCTGCTATTCCAGTGATGCCACCTTGCCCTGCAGCCCCCACCCTACTATTCCAGTGATGCCACCTTGCCCTCCAGCCCCACCCTGCTATTCCAGTGATGCCACCTTGCCCTGCAGCCCCCACTCTGCTATTCCGGTGATGCCCCCTTGCCCTGCAGCCCCCACCCTGCTATTCCAGTGATGCCACCTTGCCCTGCAGCCCCACCCTACTATTCCAGTGATGACCCCTTGCCCTGCAGCCCCACCCTACTATTCCAGTGATGCCACCTTGCCCTGCAGCCCCACTCTGCTATTCCGGTGATGCCCCCTTGCCCTGCAGCCCCACCCTGCTATTCCAGTGATGCCACCTTGCCCTGCAGCCCCACTCTGCTATTCCGGTGATGCCCCCTTGCCCTGCAGCCCCCACCCTGCTATTCCAGTGATGCCACCTTGCCCTGCAGCCCCACCCTTCTATTCCAGTGATGCCACCTTGCCCTGCAGCCCCACTCTGCTATTCCGGTGATGCCCCCTTGCCCTGCAGCCCCACCCTGCATTCCAGTGATGCCACCTTGCCCTGCAGCCCCCACCCTGCTATTCCAGTGATGCCCCCTTGCCCTGCAGCCCCCACCCTACTATTCCAGTGATGCCACCTTGCACTCAGCTTCCCTCTGCTATTCCAGTGATGCCACCTTGCCCTGCAGCCCCACTCTGCTATTCCAGTGATGCCACCTTGCCCTGCAGCCCCCACCCTGCTATTCCAGTGATGCCCCCTTGCCCTGCAGCCCCACTCTGCTATTCCAGTGATGCCCCCTTGCCCTGCAGCCCCACCCTACTATTCCAGTGATGCCACCTTGCCCTGCAGCCCCCACCCTTCTATTCCAGTGATGCCCCCTTGCCCTGCAGCCCCACTCTGCTATTCCGGTGATGCCCCCTTGCACTCAGCTTCCCTCTGCTATTCCAGTGATGCCACCTTGCACTCAGCTTCCCTCTGCTATTCCAGTGATGCCCTCTTGCCCTGCAGCCCCACTCTGCTATTCCAGTGATGCCCCCTTGCACTCAGCTTCCCTCTGCTATTCCAGTGATACCCCCTTGCACTCAGCTTCCCTCTGCTATTCCAGTGATGCCCCCTTGCACTCAGCTTCCCTCTGCTATTCCAGTGATGCCCCCTTGCCCTGCAGCCCCCACCCTACTATTCCAGCGCAGCCCCCACCCTACTATTCCAGCGCAGCCCCCACCCTACTATTCCGCACCCTTGACTCTCGCTGACCCCTGAAGGAATGTTTGGGTCGGCTCATGTAATCCCCTGAACAAAAGGATGCTGTGCCAGGGGTCAGCTGACCTCTGTATATAAGGGGGTCTCTCTCTCTGTACTGTGCAGGAGCAGTGGCGTCGCGTCATGTCACTACACGTCCAGGGGAGCGCGGAGCCCCGTGAGGGGGACTTGTCGTATGACGACTGGTACATTGATGAACCCCAAGAACCAACGGTGCCCCCCCATGAGTAAGTGAGACTTGTATTCAACAAGCCCCCCACTCCCTGGCTGTGTATTAGAGAAGCCCCCCTCTCTGTCTATTAGAGATGCCCCCTCTCTGTGTGTCAGAGAAACCCCCCTGCCTCTGTGTATTGGGGAACCCCACCTTCCTTTGTGTATTAGAGAAGCCCACCTGCCTGTGTATTAGAGAAGCCCACCTGCCTGTGTATTAGAGAAGACCCTGTTTCTATTAGAGACGCCCCCCTCTCTGTGTATTAGATGCCCCGTGTGTATTGGAGAAGCACCCATCTCTGTATTTTAGACAAGCCCCCTCTCTGTATATTAGAGAAGCCCCCTCTCTGTGTATTAGAGAAGGCCCCTCTCCGTGTATCAGAGAAGCCCACCTGCCTATGTATTAGAGAAGCCCACCTGCCTGTGTATTAGAGCAGCTCACCTGCCTGTGTATTAGAGAAGACAACCAGCCTGTGTATTAGAGAAGCTCACCTGCCTGTGTATTAATAATTAGTGAAACCCTCTCTCTCTGTATTAGACACCCCCATGCTTGTGTATTAGAAAAGCCCCTGTCTCTGTGTATTAGAGAAGCCCCTGTCTCTGTGTATTAGAGAAGCCCCTGTCTCTGTGTATTATAGAATCCCCTGTCTCTGTCTATTAGAGAAGCACCAGTATCTGTGTATTAGAGAAGCCGCTGTCTTTGTGTATTAGAGACGCCCCCTTGCCTGTGTATTAGAGAAGCCCCCTCTCTGTGTATTATACACCCCCATGCTTGTGTATTAGAGAAGCCCCTGTCTCTGTGTATTAGAGAAGCCCCTGTATCTGTGTATTAGAGAAGTCCCCCTCTCTGTGTATTAAAGACGCCAACTTGCCTGTATATTAGAGAAGCCCCCTCTCTGTGTATTAGAGACACCCCCTTGCCTATGTATTAGAGAAGCCCCCTCTCTGTGTATTAGAGACGCCCCCTCTCTGTGTATTAGAGCTGCCACCCTGCCTTTGCGTGACTCGCTGTACATCTCCCCCCAGAATTATCCCAGAATGTGTTCTCACCCTGTCAGACGGTCTGTACCACCTCATCCTCGGGCCCGTGTCTGTGAGTATACACCCGGAACCCCGCTCCCAACACACCCGGAACCCCGCTCCCAACACACCCGGAACCCCACTCCCAACACACCCAGAACCCCGCTCCCAACACACCCGGAACCCCACTCCCAACACACCCGGCACCCCGCTCCTGACACACCCAGAACCCCGCTCCCAACACACCCGGAACCCCGCTCCCATCACACCAAGAAACCCGCTCCCAACACACCCAGAACCCCGCTCCCAACACACCAAGAACCCCGCTCCCATCACACCCAGAACTCCGCTCCCAACACACCCGGAACCCCGCTCCCAACACACCCGGAACCCCGCTCCCATCACACCAAGAACCCCGCTCCCAACACACCCAGAACCCCGCTCCCAACACACCCGGAACCCCGCTCCCATCACACCAAGAACCCCGCTCCCAACACACCCAGAACCCCGCTCCCATCACACCCAGAACCCCGCTCACAACACACCCAGAACCCCGCTCCCAACTCACCCGGACCCCGCTCCCAACACACCCAGAACCCCACTCCCATAATACCAAGAACCCCGCTCCCAACACACCCGAAACCCCGCTCCCAACACACCCGGAACCCCGCTCCCAACACACCCGGAACCCCGCTCCCAACACACCAAGAACCCCGCTCCCATCACACCAAGAACCCCGCTCCCATCACACCAAGAACCCCGCTCCCAACACAACCGGAACCCCGCTCCTAACACACCCAGAACCCTGCTCCCGACACACCCAGAACCCCGCTCCTAACACACCTGGAAACCCCGCTCCCAACACACCCGGAACCCAGCTCCCAACACACCCGGAACCCCGCTCCCATCACACCAAGAACCCCGCTCCCAACACACCCAGAAACCTGCTCCCAACACACCCGAAACCCCGCTCCCAACACACCCAGAACCCCGCTCCCAACACACCCGGAACCCCGCTCCCAACACACCAAGAACCCCGCTCCCATCACACCAAGAACCCCGCTCCCATCACACCAAGAACCCCGCTCCCATCACACCCGGAACCCCGCTCCCAACACATCCAGAAACCCCGCTCCCAACACACCCAGAAACCTGCTCCCAACACACCCGGAACCCCGCTCCCAACACACCCAGAACCCCGCTTCCAACACACCCGGAACCCCGCTCCCAACACACCCGGAACCCCGCTCCCAACACACCCGGAACCCCACTCCCAACACACCCGGAACCCCGCTCCTAACACACCTGGAAACCCCGCTCCCAACACACCCGGAACCCCGCTCCCAATACACCCGGAACCCCGCTTCCAACATACACGGAACCCCGCTCCCAACATACCCGGAACCCCGCTCCCATCACACCAAGAACCCCGCTCCCAACAACTCCTCCTATTGCCCCATATAACCGCTCCCTATAACTCCTCGTATTACCCCATATAACCCCTCCCTATAACTCCTCCTATTGCCCCATATAACCGCTCCCTATAACTCCTCCTATTGCCCCATATAACCGCTCCCTATAACTCCTCCTATTGCCCCATATAACCGCTCCCTATAACTCCTCCTATTGCCCCATATAACCTCTCCCTATAACTCCTCCTATTGCCCCATATAACCTCTCCCTATAACTCCTCCTATTCCCCCATATAACCGCTCCCTATAACTCCTCCTATTCCCCCATATAACCGCTCCCTATAACTCCTCCTATTCCCCCATATAACCGCTCCCTATAACTCCTCCTATTCCCCCATATAACCGCTCCCTATAACTCCTCCTATTCCTCCATATAACCGCTCCCTATAACTCCTATTACCCCATATAACCGCTCCCTATAACTCCTCCTATTCCCCCATATAACCCCTCCCTATATCTCCTCCTATTCCCCCATATAACCGCTCCCTATAACTCCTCCTATTCCCCCATATAACCGCTCCCTATAACTCCTCCTATTACCTCAGAATTAGAATTACCTCTCCCTATAACTCCTCCTATTCCCCCATATAACCGCTCCCTATAACTCCTCCTATTACCTCAGAATTAGAATTACCTCTCCCTATAACTCCTCCTATTCCCCCATATAACCGCTCCCTATAACTCCTCCTATTCCCCCATATAACCGCTCCCTCTCTCCGCAGCTCCTCGCTCTGCTGCTCCTCTCCTTCTTGGTTCGGCGCAGGGCGCTCTACAGAGCCTGCTGTGGGGGGGTTCCTGGTCTCCTCAGGTACGTGCTCCCCCCTGCACCCCTCTCTTGACCCTTTGCCTGTCCCTTCTTCACCCTTCCTCTGACCTCTGTCCCTCCTTTGCAGTCCTCTCAACCTCCTGGAGGATTCTGGGAACAGATGGGTGCCTTGCGCAGTTTTTGGCTTAGTCTTTACCTCTCTCTGCCGACTGTTCCTGGACCCGACTGCCCTCCTCTTTGTCCCGGACCCCGCAGGAGCGCACCGAGGTAACGCACCTCTAGGACTGGACAGTGCCGAGCCTGGCACCTCGAGGGCTGGACAGTATACATTGTTGCCAGGTGGCTTCTCCCCAAATACTTGACACAATGGTGAAAGGTGCAACGTGCTTGAGACACCGATCCATGTTGTTTCCTCCTCCTTGGCCCCACCCCCAGGCTCCTGGCACCTCCTGATTGGCTGCTGCTGGGTAATACAGCCAATCAGGATAGAGGAAGCGGCCCAGCCCCCTAGCAACAGCCCTGCTCTCGCCCTGCTTAGGGGGAAATCCTGCAGCCCCCCCAAGCCGGTCAGGTCACTATGTCCAGAGAGGTAATACTGGTATACATATACACGCCCAGAGAGGTAATACCGGTATACACATACACGCCCAGAGAGGTAATACCGGTATACACATATACGCCCAGAGAGGTAATACCGGTATACACATACACGCCCAGAGAGGTAATACCGGTATACACGTACACGCCCAGAGAGGTAATACCGGTATACACATACACGCCCAGAGAGGTAATACCGGTATACACATACACGCCCAGAGAGGTAATACCGGTATACACACACACGCCCAGAGAGGTAATACCAGTATACACATACACGCCCAGAGAGGTAATACCAGTATACACATACACTCCCAGAGAGGTAATACCGGTATACACACACACGCCCAGAGAGGTAATACCAGTATACACATACACGCCCAGAGAGGTAATACCGGTATACACATACACACCCAGAGAGGTAATACCGGTATACACATACACGCCCAGAGAGGTAATACCGGTATACACACACACGCCCAGAGAGGTAATACCAGTATACACATACACGCCCAGAGAGGTAATACCGGTATACACATACACGCCCAGAGAGGTAATACCGGTATACACATACACGCCCAGAGAGGTAATACCGGTATACACATACACGCCTAGAGAGGTAATACCGGTATACACACACACGCCCAGAGAGGTAATACCGGTATACACATACACTCCCAGAGAGGTAATACCGGTATACACACACACACCCAGAGAGGTAATACCGGTATACACACACACGCCCAGAGAGGTAATACCGGTATACACGTACACGCCCAGAGAGGTAATACCGGTATACACATACACACCCAGAGAGGTAATACCGGTATACACATACACACCCAGAGAGGTAATACCGTTATACACATACTCGCCCAGAGAGGTAATACCGGTATACACATACACGCCCAGAGAGGTAATACCGGTATACACACACACACCCAGAGAGGTAATACCGGTATACACACACACCCAGAGAGGTAATACCGGTATACACATACACGCCCAGAGAGGTAATACCGGTATACACACACACACCCAGAGAGGTAATACCGGTATACACATACACGCCCAGAGAGGTAATACAGGTATACACACACATGCCCAGAGAGGTAATACCGGTATACACACACACACCCAGAGAGGTAATACCGGTATACACACACACACACACCCAGAGAGGTAATACCGGTATACACACACACACCCAGAGAGGTAATACCGTATACACACACACACCCAGAGAGGTAATACCGGTATACACACACACACACCCAGAGAGGTAATACCGGTATACACACACACACCCAGAGAGGTAATACCGGTATACACACACACACACACCTAGAGAGTTAATACCGGTATACACACACACACCCAGAGAGGTAATACCGGTATACTGCTGCGGCACAGTTTATTCGAGCATTTGCCCGTTCTGTGCCGCAGCAGTAGCCTGGCGCGCGCCCGAGTGTGACGGGCGCGCGCCGAAGCAGCGGAAGAGCGCCCTCCGATCGGGGCGCTCTCCCTACCGCTGCCGGGTCCCCCGGAACCCCCTGCCGCTGTCCCGCGATCGCGGGACACCAGGGCTCCCTCGGGGAGCCCCTGGACACGCGTGCAGGGGGCGCACGCTCCCGATGACGCGTGACCGCGCGTCTATGACGCGCGGCACGCCGAGGGGCGGCCACTAGCAAGCCGGGAGATTTCCCGGCTTGCGGTACCGACCACACTCGAATAAAGTGTGTCGGTAGTGTACACATACACGCCCAGAGAGGTAATACCGGTATACACATACACGCCCAGAGAGGTAATACCGGTATACACATACACGCCCAGAGAGGTAATACCGTTATACACATACACGCCCAGAGGTAATACCGGTATACACACACACACACCCAGAGAGGTAATACCGGTATACACACACACGCCCAGAGAGGTAATACTGGTATACACACACACACACCTAGAGAGTTAATACCGGTATACACACACACACCCAGAGAGGTAATACCGGTATACACATACACGCCCAGAGGTAATACCGGTATACACACACACCCAGAGAGGTAATACCGGTATACACACACACACCCAGAGAGGTAATACCGGTATACACACACACACACCTAGAGAGTTAATACCGTATACACACACACACCCAGAGAGGTAATACCGGTATACACATACACGCCCAGAGGTAATACCGGTATACACACACACCCAGAGAGGTAATACCGGTATACACACACACACCCAGAGAGGTAATACCGGTATACACACACACACACCTAGAGAGTTAATACCGTATACACACACACACCCAGAGAGGTAATACCGGTATACACACACACACCCAGAAAGATAATACCGGTATACACACACACACCCAGAGAGGTAATACCGTAAACACACACACACCCAGAGAGGTAATACCGGTATACACACACACACCCAGAGAGGTAATACTGGTATACACACACACACCCAGAGAGGTAATACCGGTATACACACACACCCAGAGAGGTAATACCGGTATACACACACACCCAGAGACGTAATACCGGTATACACACACACACCCAGAGAGATAATACCGGTATACACACACACCCAGAGAGGTAATACCGGTATACACACACACACCCAGAGAGATAATACCGGTATACACACACACACCCAGAGAGGTAATACCGGTATACACATACACGCCCAGAGAGGTAATACCGGTATACACATACACGCCCAGAGAGGTAATACCGTTATACACATACACGCCCAGAGGTAATACCGGTATACACACACACACCCAGAGAGGTAATACCGGTATACACACACACACACCCAGAGAGGTAATACTGGTATACACACACACACACCTAGAGAGTTAATACCGGTATACACACACACACCCAGAGAGGTAATACCGGTATACACATACACGCCCAGAGAGGTAATACCGGTATACACATACACGCCCAGAGAGGTAATACCGTTATACACATACACGCCCAGAGGTAATACCGGTATACACACACACACCCAGAGAGGTAATACCGGTATACACACACACACACCCAGAGAGGTAATACTGGTATATACACACACACACCTAGAGAGTTAATACCGGTATACACACACACACCCAGAGAGGTAATACCGGTATACACATACACGCCCAGAGGTAATACCGGTATACACACACACCCAGAGAGGTAATACCGGTATACACACACACACCCAGAGAGGTAATACCGGTATACACACACACACACCTAGAGAGTTAATACCGTATACACACACACACCCAGAGAGGTAATACCGGTATACACACACACACCCAGAAAGATAATACCGGTATACACACACACACCCAGAGAGGTAATACCGTAAACACACACACACCCAGAGAGGTAATACCGGTATACACACACACACCCAGAGAGGTAATACTGGTATACACACACACACCCAGAGAGGTAATACCGGTATACACACACACCCAGAGAGGTAATACCGGTATACACACACACCCAGAGACGTAATACCGGTATACACACACACACCCAGAGAGATAATACCGGTATACACACACACCCAGAGAGGTAATACCGGTATACACACACACACCCAGAGAGATAATACCGGTATACACACACACACCCAGAGAGGTAATACCGGTATACACATACACGCCCAGAGAGGTAATACCGGTATACACATACACGCCCAGAGAGGTAATACCGTTATACACATACACGCCCAGAGGTAATACCGGTATACACACACACACCCAGAGAGGTAATACCGGTATACACACACACACACCCAGAGAGGTAATACTGGTATACACACACACACACCTAGAGAGTTAATACCGGTATACACACACACACCCAGAGAGGTAATACCGGTATACACATACACGCCCAGAGGTAATACCGGTATACACACACACCCAGAGAGGTAATACCGGTATACACACACACACCCAGAGAGGTAATACCGGTATACACACACACACACCTAGAGAGTTAATACCGTATACACACACACACCCAGAGAGGTAATACCGGTATACACACACACACCCAGAAAGATAATACCGGTATACACACACACACCCAGAGAGGTAATACCGTAAACACACACACACCCAGAGAGGTAATACCGGTATACACACACACACATCCAGAGAGGTAATACTGGTATACACACACACACCCAGAGAGGTAATACCGGTATACACACACACCCAGAGAGGTAATACCGGTATACACACCCAGAGACGTAATACCGGTATACACACACACACCCAGAGAGATAATACCGGTATACACACACACCCAGAGAGATAATACCGGTATACACACACACACCCAGAGAGGTAATACCGGTATACACATACCCGCCCAGAGAGGTAAAACCGGTATACACACACACGCCCAGAGAGGTAATACCGGTATAAACAGACACGCCCAGAGAGGTAATACCGGTATACACATACACGCCCAGAGAGGTAATACCGGTATACACGTACACGCCCAGAGAGGTAATACCGGTATACACACACGCCCAGAGAGGTTAATACCGGTATACACATACACGCCCAGAGAGGTAATACCGGTATACACACCCATAGAGGTAATACCGGTATACACGTACACGCCCAGAGAGGTAATACCAGTATACACACACACGCCCAGAGAGGTAATACCGGTATACACACACACACACCCAGAGAGGTAATACCGGTATACACATACACGCCCTGAGAGGTAATACCGGTATACACATACACACATGCCCAGAGAGGTAATACCGGTATACACACACACAGAGCGGTAATACCGGTATACACACACGCCCAGAGAGGTAATACCGGTATACACATACACGCCCAGAGAGGTAATACCGGTATACACAGACACGCCCAGAGAGGTAATACCCGTTTACACATACACGCCCAGAGAGGTAATACCGGTATACACATACACGCCCAGAGAGGTAATACCGGTATACACATACACGCCCAGAGAGGTAATACCGGTATACACATACACGCCCAGACCGGTAATACCGGTATACACATACACGCCCAGAGAGGTAATACAAGTATACACATACACGCCCAGAGAGGTAATACCAGTATACAGTACACATACACGCCCAGAGAGGTAATACCGGTATACACATACACGCCCAGAGAGGTAATACCGGTATACACATACACGCCCAGAGAGGTAATACCAGTATACACATACACGCCCAGAGAGGTAATACCGGTATACACGTACACGCCCAGAGAGGTAATACCGCTATACACATACACGCCCAGAGAGGTAATACCGGTATACACATACACGCCCAGAGAGGTAATACCGGTATACACATACACGCCCAGAGAGGTAATACCGGTATACACATACACGCCCAGACAGGTAATACCGGTATACACATACACGCCCAGACAGGTAATACCGGTATACACATACACGCCCAGAGAGGTAATACCGGTATACACATACACGCCCAGAGAGGTAATACCGGTATACACATACACGCCCAGAGAGGTAATACCGGTATACACATACACGCCCAGACAGGTAATACCGGTATACACATACACGCCCAGACAGGTAATACCGGTATACACATACACGCCCAGAGAGGTAATACCGGTATACACATACACGCCCAGAGAGGTAATACCGGTATACACACACACACCCAGAGAGGTAATACCGGTATACACATACCCGCCCAGAGAGGTAAAACCGGTATACACACACACGCCCAGAGAGGTAATACCGGTATAAACAGACACGCCCAGAGAGGTAATACCGGTATACACATACACGCCCAGAGAGGTAATACCGGTATACACGTACACGCCCAGAGAGGTAATACTGGTATACACACACGCCCAGAGAGGTTAATACCGGTATACACATACACGCCCAGAGAGGTAATACCGGTATACACACCCATAGAGGTAATACCGGTATACACGTACACGCCCAGAGAGGTAATACCAGTATACACACACACGCCCAGAGAGGTAATACCGGTATACACACACACACACACCCAGAGAGGTAATACCGGTATACACATACACGCCCAGAGAGGTAATACCGGTATACACATACACACATGCCCAGAGAGGTAATACCGGTATACACACACACAGAGCGGTAATACCGGTATACACACACGCCCAGAGAGGTAATACCGGTATACACATACACGCCCAGAGAGGTAATACCGGTATACACAGACACGCCCAGAGAGGTAATACCCGTTTACACATACACGCCCAGAGAGGTAATACCGGTATACACATACACGCCCAGAGAGGTAATACCGGTATACACATACACGCCCAGAGAGGTAATACCGGTATACACATACACGCCCAGACCGGTAATACCGGTATACACATACACGCCCAGAGAGGTAATACAAGTATACACATACACGCCCAGAGAGGTAATACCAGTATACAGTACACATACACGCCCAGAGAGGTAATACCGGTATACACATACACGCCCAGAGAGGTAATACCGGTATACACATACACGGCCAGAGAGGTAATACCGGTATACACATACACGCCCAGAGAGGTAATACCGGTATACACGTACACGCCCAGAGAGGTAATACCGCTATACACATACACGCCCAGAGAGGTAATACCGGTATACACATACACGCCCAGAGAGGTAATACCGGTATACACATACACGCCCAGAGAGGTAATACCGGTATACACATACACGCCCAGACAGGTAATACCGGTATACACATACACGCCCAGACAGGTAATACCGGTATACACATACACGCCCAGAGAGGTAATACCGGTATACACATACACGCCCAGAGAGGTAATACCGGTATACACACACACACCCAGAGAGGTAATACCGGTATACACATACACGCCCAGAGAGGTAATACCGGTATACACATACACGCCCAGAGAGGTAATACCGGTATACACATACACGCCCAGAGAGGTAATACCGGTATACACATACACGCCCAGAGAGGTAATACCGGTATACACAGACACGCCCAGAGAGGTAATACCGGTATACACATACCGCCCAGAGAGGTAATACCCGTATACACATACACGCCCAGAGAGGTAATACATGTCCAGTATTGCCTCTCTTTATTTACTGGACACTGTCCAAATACAGGACAGCCCGGTTCAATACTGGACACCTGGCAGGTCTGAGCCTGGCACCCCTGGATAGTACAATGCAGAGACTGGCACCTCTAGGACTTGATAATGCAGTGTGATAAACCTCTCTTCTTCCGAGATTCATACACTTCAGCCCCCACGTTTCGGCAGATAATGACGTTATATTCTTCAAATTCACTTACAGACATACAGTATTCCAATCAAGTTGACGTGTGTTCTCCAAGATGGTAACTGGGGGCTCCTCTCATCTCTGACTAACTGAACCTTGTCCTAAACCCCGTCTCTTATACACAAAACACTACACACGGGGGCATTTCCTATTCCAAGTGTATTTCTGTACAAGGACTTGGGATGTTTTGTCTGTCTGACATATTGTATGACTAGCATCTTGCGCACAAGGGCTCCCCCTTATCTAACTCTCAGATAGCGGAAGTCACAGGTTTAAACTCTCGGAGATCTTTGCTTGGCAACAGCTACCATATAATCTTTTTAACCATACACTATTCTTACACAGGGGTATGTGGGTATGGAGCCTGGCACCTCTGGAACTGGTTATTACCCCCCCCCCCACCCCCATTAATCCCCTCCCCTTGCTGTGTTCTGCCCCCTTTGCAGAGCTTTGGAAGGTTGTGGCGCTGTTCTATTACCCCGCCTTGTATTACCCCCTGCTGGCGTGTCAGAGCGTGCAGCGGGCCCCGGGGTATCTCGTGGGCAGCGTGCTGTCCTGGCTGCATTGCGGGGCCCTCATCTGGCAGAAGGCAGAGTGCCCCCAAACACGACAGGTGAGTGGGGGGTGGTGGTGGGGCGGAGGGGGAGGGCGGGGAGAAGGAGAGCCAATTAGAGAGGGAGGGAACGAAGAGGAGTTGGGGGGGGGGGGAGGGGAGCGGTAATTAGAGGGGGGGAGAAATGGGGCGAGAGGGATAGAGGGAGATATTGGGGGGGGGAGAGAGGAGCAAAGGTGGCATGGAGTGATTGAGATAAGGGAGGGGTGAAGGATGGGGAGAGGGATGGAGGGAGATAATGGGGGGGGAGAGAGGAGCAAAGGTGGGATGGAGTGATTGAGATAAGGGAGGGGTGAAGGATGGGGAGAGGGATGGTGAGAGGGATGGGGAATGAGATGGGAGAGCAGAAAGAGATGAGGAGGAAGGATAGACGAGATGGACAATGGGGAGAGAGAGAGGTGGGGGTGGGTGGGGGGGCAGTGATGAGGTGAGATGAGCTACACAGTCAGCGATGTATAGCGGTGCTGGGTGCCTACGTGGGTATGAGTTGACACTTTGCCCCCCTGTGCCCCGCAGTTTTACAGATATTACTCGCTGCTCTCCGTGCTGCCTCAGATCGGCTGCCTGCTCCTTCTCGGCGTTCTGTACCCCGCGCTGCTCCTGCGCAGCCTGTGCCAGCCGCCCTGCACTGACCAGGTAATGTGAGATGGGGGAGGCTGGCACAGCCCGCGATGTGCCCAGCTCTGTGTCCGTTGTCTGGTCTGGCAGTGCCCGCGTGCTGGAGAGAGGGTGGCACTGCCCATGATATGCCCTGCTCTGTGTCCGTTGTCTGGTCTGGCAGTGCCCGCGTGCTGGAGAGGGTGGCACTGCCCATGATATGCCCTGCTCTGTGTATTGATGGAGGCTTTAGCAGTGTGTGTTGGGGAGGCGTACACTGCCCTGCTCTATGTATCGGTAAGGCTTTAGCAGTGTGTGCTGGGGAGGTTAGCACTGCCCATGATATGCCCTGCTCTGGGTATTACTATTAGGTCTGTGTATGTGGAGACAAGACATGTGGGCATTACCCGGGCAGTATGTGTGAGGCTGGCACTGCTCTGGGTATAAATGTGGGCATTACCCGGGCAGTGTGTGTGAGGCTGGCACTGCTCTGGGTATAAATGTGGGCATTACCCGGGCAGGATGTGTGAGGCTGGCACTGCTCTGGGTATAAATGTGGGTATTACCCGGGCAGGGTGTGTGAGGCTGGCACTGCTCTGGGTATAAATGTGGGCATTACCCGGGCAGTGTGTGTGAGGCTGGTACTGCCCTGGGTATAAATGTGGGCATTACCCGGGCAGTGTGTGTGAGGCTGGCACTGCTCTGGGTATAAATGTGGGCATTACCCGGGCAGGGTGTGTGAGGCTGGCACTGCTCTGGGTATAAATGTGGGTATTACCCGGGCAGGGTGTGTGAGGCTGGCACTGCTGTGGGTATAAATGTGGGCATTACCCGGGCAGGGTGTGTGAGGCTGGCACTGCTCTGGGTATAAATGTGGGCATTACCCGGGCAGTGTGTGTGAGGCTGGCACTGCTCTGGGAATAAATGTGGGCATTACCCGGGCAGTGTGAGTGTGAGGCTGGCACTGCTCTGGGTATAAATGTGGGCATTACCCCGGCAGGGTGTGTGAGGCTGGCACTGCTGTGGGTATAAATGTGGGCATTACCCGGCAGGGTGTGTGAGGCTGGCACTGCTGTGGGTATAAATGTGGGCATTACCCGGGCAGGGTGTGTGAGGCTGGCACTGCTGTGGGTATAAATGTGGGCATTACCCGGGCAGTGTGTGTGAGGCTGGCACTGCTGTGGGTATAAATGTGGGCATTACCCGGGCAGGGTGTGTGAGGCTGGCACTGCTGTGGGTATAAATGTGGGCATTACCCGGGCAGTGTGTGTGAGGCTGGCACTGCTCTGGGTATAAATGTGGGCATTACCCGGGCAGTGTGTGTGAGGCTGGCACTGCTCTGGGTATAAATGTGGGCATTACCCGGGCAGTGTGTGTGAGGCTGGCACTGCTGTGGGTATAAATGTGGGCATTACCCGGGCAGGGTGTGTGAGGCTGGCACTGCTGTGGGTATAAATGTGGGCATTACCCGGGCAGTGTGTGTGAGGCTGGCACTGCTCTGGGTATAAATGTGGGCATTACCCGGGCAGTGTGTTTGAGGCTGGCACTGCTCTGGGTATAAATGTGGGCATTACCCGGGCAGTGTGTGTGAGGCTGGCACTGCTGTGGGTATAAATGTGGGCATTACCCGGGCAGTGTGTGTGAGGCTGGCACTGCTGTGGGTATAAATGTGGGCATTACCCGGGCAGTGTGTTTGAGGCTGGCACTGCTGTGGGTATAAATGTGGGCATTACCCGGACAGTGTGTGTGAGGCTGGCACTGCTGTGGGTATAAATGTGGGCATTACCCGGGCAGTGTGTGTGAGGCTGGCACTGCTGTGGGTATAAATGTGGGCATTACCCGGGCAGTGTGTGTGAGGCTGGCACTGCTGTGGGTATAAATGTGGGCATTACCCGGGCAGTGTGTGTGAGGCTGGCACTGCTGTGGGTATAAATGTGGGCATTACCCGGGCAGTGTGTGTGAGGCTGGCACTGCTGTGGGTATAAATGTGGGCATTACCCGGGCAGTGTGTGTGAGGCTGGCACTGCTGTGGGTATAAATGTGGGCATTACCCGGGCAGTGTGTGTGAGGCTGGCACTGCTCTGGGTATAAATGTGGGCATTACCCGGGCAGTGTGTGTGAGGCTGGCACAGCCCTGGGTATAAATGTGGGCATTACCCGGGCAGTGTGTGTGAGGATGGCACTGCTGTGGGTATAAAAGTGGGCATTACCCGGGCAGTGTGTGTGAGGCTGGCACTGCTGTGGGTATAAATTCGGGCATTACCCGGGCAGTGTGTGTGAGGCTGGCACTGCTCTGGGTATAAATGTGGGCATTACCCGGGCAGTGTGTGTGAGGCTGGCACTGCTCTGGGTATAAATGTGGGCATTACCCGGGCAGGGTGTGTGAGGCTGGCACTGCTCTGGGTATAAATGTGGGCATTACCCGGGCAGGGTGTGTGAGGCTGGCACTGCTCTGGGTATAAATATGGGCATTACCCGGGCAGTATGTGTGAGGCTGGCACTGCTGTGGGTATAAATGTGGGCATTACCCGGGCAGTGTGTGAGAGGCTGGCACTGCTGTGGGTATAAATGTGGGCATTACCCGGGCAGGGTGTGTGAGGCTGGCACTGCTCTGGGTATAAATGTGGGCATTACCCGGGCAGTGTGTGTGAGGCTGGCACTGCTGTGGGTATAAATGTGGGCATTACCCGGGCAGGGTGTGTGAGGCTGGCACTGCTCTGGGTATAAATGTGGGTATTACCCGGGCAGTGTGTGAGGCTGGCACTGCCCTGGGTATAAATGTGGGCATTACCCGGGCAGTGTGTGAGAGGCTGGCACTGCTGTGGGTATAAATGTGGGCATTACCCGGGCAGTGTGTGTGAGGCTGGCACTGCTGTGGGTATAAATGTGGACATTACCCGGGCAGGATGGCACTGCCCGTGCTGCACCCACTTTCTAAATCAGAATGGCTTGGCGTGAGGGGGAGCCTGGCACGGCCACTGCCCCTCTCCATGTTACCTAAGTCCTGCCCGTGATGCGAGGGGGCAGAGGGTGGGTTGACCAGGGGCTCTGAATAGACTCATTGTCCCGAAAATCCCAACCATGTGACTTTATCAGCCTGGTTTCCATGGCGACAGGTGGTTATCGCACACGGGTTTTTCTGATTAGTTATCAGGTGATTGTGTGTGTGTGTGTGTGTGTGTGTGTGTGTGTGTGTGTGTGTGTGTGTGTGTGTGTGTGTGTGTGTGTGTGTGTGTGTGTGTGTGTGTGTGTATTTGTGTGTGCATATGTATATATATGCGTGTGTGTGTATATGTATAAATATATATGCGTGTGTGTGTATATGTATAAATATATATGCGTGTGTGTGTATATGTGTGTGTGTGTATATGTATATATATGCGTGTGTGTATATGTATATATATGCGTGTGTGTATATGTATATATATGCGTGTGTGTATATGTATATATATGCATGTGTGTGTATATGTATATACAGGCAGTCCTCGTTTTACAACGCTTCGCTTTACAACGAATGGCTTATCCAACGCTATGCAATACATACCTATATTCATTTTTACAACGCCAAAACGGCTTATCCAACGCTCTTACGATGCTTTGCAAAGTTGTTTGTGTATATAATATATATATCATATAATATAATATTATATTATACTTTATAATATATTATATTATTAAATTACATGATATATTATGTTATATTATATATATAATACAGTATATACACTATATAATTTGTGTGTGTGCTGCATATCTTATTGCCGGAGTAAAATATTTTGTGTATTTTAGCATTAAAAATGCCTTCAGGAACAGAACCTTTCATTTAAACAGTGTTCCTGTGGGAAAACGTGTTTCGCTATCCAACGCCATTTTGAGTAACGCATTGTGTCGGATAACCGAGGACTGCCTGTATATGCGTGTGTGTGTATGTATATATATGCGTGTGTGTATATGTATATATATATGCGTGTGTGTATATGTATATATATGCGTGTGTGTGTATATGTATATATATGCGTGTGTGTATATGTATATATATGCGTGTGTGTGTATATGTATATATATGCGTGTGTGTGTATATGTATATATATGCGTGTGTGTATATATATGTGTGTGTGTGTATAAATATATATATGTAGATGAAGATATTGGATGCGCAGATTCCAAAATTGAACTCGCATATGGATACAGGTGTCTAAATATCCTGTCACAATGTATTAGGTTTATAAATAAACCCACAAATGCATATAGAAAAATAAACAGGGGGCGCAATATAGACTGTGACAAGGAGGCGCGGGCGTCCCCCCGCACCCTTTACCTATATCTACATCCAACATACAAGTGACGAGAGGACACGGGTTTGGAGGTGTAATGGCCGCCGCTTTGTTTATTCACAATAATAACTGGAGATAGATACCGTGCCACCAGTGCGCGCCGGAAGTGCTCGTTGCTAGGTAACGCAAACGGGGGGGGGCACCCGGAAGTACGTCCTGGTGACCTGCCCCCCTCGCTTCAACCCGCTTTACCAGCCCCGAGCCCCCTCCGGCAGAACAAGCACCTACCCCCCCCTCCCCCCCAACTGCCGCCGCGACAAAGCAAATTGGCCCAACCTTGTCCCCTCCTTCAGGATCTTTCCGTCCTTATCTTTCGCCGCCGATAAGTCTTACGCTTCTGCAAAATAAGAGGAATCTTAACATCCGCTAATAACCAATAATGCTAATCTGCTGCGAGCCAGGAACAAGTGACCGATCCTTGGTCCTGGTCGCAGGTTTAACCCCTCCGACCCCTCCCCCGCCACGCCCCTGGCAGCTCTTGCAGCCAACCAGGTTCGGGAGGCCGCGACCCCGGTCACCGGCTGTAGCCGTCCAATTGGGCTAGGCATGCTCTATAAATATTACAGGTAGGGCCTCATGCAGTAAGCGGCGCAAAGTCACTTTTCGCCCGCTTTGCGCCAAAAATGCATACCCCGATTCAGTAAGGGCCGAAAACTTGGCAAAAAGCAAAAAAAAAACGCCAAGTTTGTTGGCGGTTTTTTTTCCCCCCGCCATCGGCGCGGCGAAAAGGCACTTTGCGCCGCAACTAGCCATGTTTTGAAACCCGCTCAATTCTAGTAGTGGCGAGTAGGTTTGCGCCGCTATTCGCCACTCTAGAATTGAGATTTTCACGCCAATCCGTCTCACCCCAAAAAGATGGCTAGTTGATGGTGAGAGGCTGCTGATGAGCGGCGGATCGGCACTTAGAAAAAATTCTGGCCTTTTTCCTGGCTGGGATTGATGCCGGGGGTCTCCTGAGCTGATACCAATAATACCAGAACCCGGAGCCCCCCGGCATGCATCCGAGGCAGGAAAAATGCATTTAAAGGCCACTTCATTACCTTAGCGGCTAACCGCTAAGGCAATGAAGGGGTTAACCAGCCGTGCCAGGTTTATTGTGGGTAGCGGGGGTGGGTGAAGGGGATATTTGGCCCTTGGTGGTGATTTAGGGCTTGCGGGGGGGTTGCGGGTGCACTTAACCCCTTCATGACCTTAGCGGTTAATACCGCTACGGTCATGAAGGGGTTAAGCTCTCCCGCTACCCACCCGCAAGCCCTCAATAAACCACCGTTGGGGCTAATACCCACTTCGGCCACCCCCGCTACCCACAATAAAAAAATACACACACAACAGCCCCACACTAAATAAATAAATAAATATATAAATAAATAAATATATATTACACCAACAACCCCTATACCCCCCTAACATACACATATATGCACAGCAATGATACTATAGGCCGGCGGGGGCCCTCGGGTGTTACCCGCGGGCCTGCAGTACCAATTCCGTGCCCCCCAAATTAATGTCAAAACACATACAGTACATACTTATAAAGAAATAACCCCCCCCCCCCCCCCCAACACATACAGTATAGTAACGGGCACACTTACTATTATCCACAAATGGATAATAGTGCATTTGCCCATTTAAAATACATACAGAACAATAAATACATTAAATACATATAGCACTCACCCTTGTCCGGCTGCCACGATGAAGGCCATCCTCATCACCATCCATACCCCCTCCGATGCTGCAAAACATGAACAAGAATAAAAACGGACAATGTAATGTCCCCTAACCCCTTAATCACCATAGCGGTTATTAACCGCTACAGTCATTAAGGGGTTAACCCACCCTCACCCACAACTCGGGAGGCCTACATACCCTCCCCCACTACCCCCCCACCCCATGAGGCCTAACCACCCTCACTCACAGAATACCCAGCCGGGAGGCCTACCCACATACCCTTGGGGCCAATACCCCCTTCCCCCACCCCCAGTACCCACAATAAAAACAATACACAGCCCCACAATAAACATCATTCTATTTATTAAATACATAACCCACCCCCTGTGCCCCCCATAAATACATAATTTATTATTTTACATACAGGGTTAATACACCAGGCCCACGGGAGTCCCCGGTGGGCCTGATGGGTCACCTCACAGACCTACAGGTGTCCAGCATCATGTTTCAAACAGGGTCTGAAGGCCTACGGGTGGTCCCCGCCAGGCGCTGTGGTCCACCAGGTGGCCTCCGCGGGTCACCGTGGGCCACAATGGGGTCCCCACGAGTAGGCCCTCGGCTGTCTGGGGGCCCCTGGGTCAGACCCACAGGTATCTGAGGGGCCACGGGTGGTTCCCACGGGGGTCTGGGTGCCCTCGGGTGTTCCCTATGGGTCAGCGGTGCCCCCACAGATGTGAGGCCACCGGTTCTTCCCCTCAGGTGTCCCCCGTGGACCCAGCAGCCGTTTACCCGTGAGAAACCCGAGGAGACCGCAGGTGGTCTCCATAGGTCACCCGCAGACCTGAGGAAACAACCCTGTATGTAAAAAAAATAAACATGTCCTATACATTAAATACATCAATCCCCCCCCCCCCCCCAACACATACAGTACAATAATGTGCAAAATAACTATTATCCAGATAGGGATAATAGATTATTTGCCTATTATTAAACACATTTAGTAGCATAATAAAATAAATAAAGTTCTACTCACCTCATCAATAAGAAGCCCCCTCGCCAGCAAAATCCGTGTCCTCCGTTGCCAACAAAATACATAGCCAATAAATTGCAATTACATTCTGATATCAATTAACCCCTTAATCACCTTATCGGATAATAACCGCAAAGGTAATTAAGGGGTTAAGCCACCCTGGCCGGATACCCACCCTTCACCCATTCATTTGTACAGTGGCTTCATCATGCAACTATATATATACATATATATATATACACACATGATGAACCAATATATAAAAAAAGTTTAAGGGTTAACAAAAACATGCACATCTAAAAATACCACTTCTCCATATCAGCCACAGTCTAACAAAATCCTATTTCCTAATAAAATCATTCTCATCTGCCAATCAAAAGCATCAAATGCCAATCAAAACATTGAATTTACATTGTATACATGATGCATAAAATCTGTGCACCATGTACACTCTGCCAATCAATGTTAACAATAAAATATTCAAAAGAAAATACACTGAAATCCAAACAAGTATACTATTTAAACCAAGCAAGGCAACCGAAATAAATTACCATTAATGAATCAAATCCCAAAACAATTAAAATACCATCCAAATCAATTACACAATTAACTCTTTTAATCGTTAAACAAACCCGTTATCCAACAAAGTTAACATCTGACAAAATAGTAGTACCAAAAAAAACCACTATAAAAAAGCAAGCCTCACCCTGACCTAAAGTACAGCATATAACACCAAAAAATACATCTATCTAATTAATAATAACATTACACACATTTAAGAATAGCAGCATATCAAAATACATTTACATAGTGCAAAACAAGCATTCCCAACCAAATCATTTCTTACCCTGTATGTATATAATCGATAGAGACATACATACATACATACATACATACAGTGGCAAGAAATGAGAATGGAAAAAAATTGTATCACATATAAAAAATTATAAAAAACAGTTAAAGTTAAAAAAAAATACATTTATTTTGTTAACTTACCATTAGCTGCCCCACTCTCCGACTCCCGTTGAACACCAAGCTCTCGAACAAATCCACGCACTGCAACAGGAACCCATAAAATAAAAAAACATAAAATAATAAACCATAAAATAATAAACGAAGCTTGTCTTTTATTTGTAATCCATTCCGTCACCGTCTTCATCTGTGTTCTTCCGTCTTCCGGCTTCTTCTGGGGTCTTCTGGGGGTTTTCTTACCATCTGCTGCCACGCCCTCTTCTCTTCTTTCTTCCGGAGGTCCGTCCTCCTCGGCGTCTGCCTTCAAAATGAGACGACATGGGCTTTTATAGGCCTATGACGTCACATTGTCGTCATATGGTTCCCACGGCCCTGATTGGGCCGTGAAAACCATGTGATTTTGGGGGGGGGGAATTAATTTTGATGACATCATTTAAAGGCAATGACACCAGCCAATCAGAATGGCTGTGCTTCAATTGCCTTTAAGATGACGTCATGAAAAGAAAGATGGCCAGCCTCACATGGTACGGTAGCCAATCAGAGCGTGGGAAATACATCCCAACTCTGATTGTCTCTAGTACCATGTGACAGGCTTTAAATGACGTCACATCCGTTCTCCCCAAAGTCTCTGTCACATGGTCTACTAGAGCCATGTTTGGCAATGTTGCTCTCGCTGTGATTCGCCAGGGATTCGGCCTTTCCTGCATACAGCGAGGGCAACATGCCAAAAACACGGCGAATTCAAACCCCTGGCGAATGCAATTCTCCGCTGCTTAGTGCATGACCCCCGTAGCCCCTTTATTATTTCAGAAACTGCATCAGGACTGCACGCTTCTACATCTATCCAATCCACGTGTGGTCTTCTCCACGGGGACTACCTGTAATATTTACATCTATATTGCGCCCCTGTTTATTTTTCTGTATGTATGTCTTTATTTATATAGCGTCAGTAATATACGAAGCGCTAATAGAAGTAATATACGGGACAATCATATAAATAACAAATAATACAAATAACAGATCATGGGAATAAGTGCTTCAGACAGAAAGGTAACATTTCGGACGAGGAGCCCCTGCTCCGAAGAGCTTACAATCTAATTAATTATAATCTGTATATTTGCGTGTGTTATATCACTCTGCGTTTACATATGCGTGTGTAGATGTATGTGTGTTTATGTCTCTAGAGGAAAGCGTTGGACCCGTGTATCCTGCCCGTGCTCACGTACGGGAGTGTGACCCGTGTATCCTGCCTGTGCTCACGTACGGGAGTGTGACCCGTGTATCCTGCCCGTGCTCACGTACGGGTGTGTGTCCCGTGTATCCTGCCCGTGCTCACGTACGGGAGTGTGACCCGTGTATCCTGCCCGTGCTCACGTACGGGAGTGTGACCCGTGTATCCTGCCCGTGCTCACGTACGGGAGTGTGACCCGTGTATCCTGCCCGTGCTCACGTACGGGAGTGTGACCCGTGTATCCTGCCCGTGCTCACGTACGGGAGTGTGACCCGTGTATCCGCCCCGTGCTCACGTACGGGAGTGTCCCCCGTGTATCCTGCCCGTGCTCACGTACGGGTGTGTGTCCCGTGTATCCTGCCCGTGGTCACGTATGGGTGTGTGACCTGTGTATCCTGCCCGTGCTCACGTACGGGAGTGTGACCCGTGTATCCTGCCCGTGCTCACGTACGGGAGTGTGACCCGTGTATCCTGCCCGTGGTCACGTACGGGAGAGTGACCCGTGTATCCTGCCCGTGCTCACGTACGGGAGTGTGACCCGTGTGTCCTGCCCGTGCTCACGTATGGGAGTGTGACCCGTGTATCCTGCCCGTGCTCACGTACGGGTGTGTGACTCGTGTATCCTGCCCGTGCTCACATACGGGTGTGTGACCCGTGTATCCTGCCCGTGCTCACGTACTGGTGTGTGACCCGTGTATCCTGCCCGTGCTCACGTACGGGAGTGTGACCCGTGTATCCTGCCCGTGCTTCAGACAACGCAAAGAAGTATGGAGAGATGCATGCTGGGTATTACCCAAAGAAGTATGGAGAGATGCATGCTGGGTATTACCCAAAGAAGTATGTAGAGATGCATGCTGGGTATTACCAATGAGACCGGAAAAAGAATGAATGGGTTTGAAAACAAACAAAAGTCTGTGACATCACAAGGGGGAAGAAATGAAAATGGAGGTGGGCCGGACATATCACAAGAAGAAATATAAAATTGTTGGATAAAGATGGAACTCGACTTGATTCCAAGAGAGATTAAAAGACCAAGACGACGACCAAAAGAGAGATGAGAGGATGGGATGAGAAAATGTGTTGGCGTGACGTGGAGAAGAGCGGCTGTAACCGTAGTACATGGGAGATCAATGGGGAGACCTCATCCAGCAGTGGGGAGATGTCATCCAGCAGTGCGGAGACCTCATCCAGCAGTGGGGAGACTTCATCCAGCAGTGGGGAGACCTCATCAAGCAGTGGGGAGACCTCATCAAGCAGTGGGGAGACCTCATCCAGCAGTGGGGAGACTTCATCCAGCAGTGGGGAGGCTTCATCCAGCAGTGGGGAGACCTCATCCAGCAGTGGGGAGACCTCATCCAGCAGTGGGGAGACCTCATCCAGCAGTGGGGAGACTTCATCCAGCAGTGGGGAGATCTCATCAAGCAGTGCGGAGACCTCATCAAGCAGTGGGGAGGCTTCATCCAGCAGTGGGGAGGCTTCATCCAGCAGTGGGGAGGCTTCATCCAGCAGTGGGGAGACCTCATCCAGCAGTGGGGAGATCTCATCCAGCAGTGGGGAGACCTCATCCAGCAGTGGGGAGACCTCATCCAGCAGTGGGGAGACCTCATCCAGCAGTGGGAAGACCTCATCCAGCAGTGGGGAGACCTCATCCAGCAGTGGGGAGATCTCATCCAGCAGTGGGGAGACCTCATCCAGCAGTGGGGAGACCTCATCCAGCAGTGGGGAGACCTCATCCAGCAGTGGGAAGACCTCATCCAGCAGTGGGGAGACCTCACCCAGCAGTGGGGAGACCTCACCCAGCAGTGGGGAGACCTCACCCAGCAGTGGGGAGACCTCATCCAGCAGTGGGGAGACCTCATCCAGCAGTGGGGAGACCTCATCCAGCAGTGGGGAGACCTCATCAAGCAGTGGGGAGGCTTCATCCAGCAGTCGGGAGACCTCATCCAGCAGTGGGGAGACCTCACCCAGCAGTGGGGAGACCTCACCCAGCAGTGGGGAGACCTCATCCAGCAGTGCGGAGACCTCATCCAGCAGTGGGGAGACCTCATCCAGCAGTGGGGAGACCTCATCCAGCAGTGGGGAGACCTCATCCAGCAGTGGGGAGACCTCATCCAGCAGTGGGGAGACCTCACCCAGCAGTGGGGATACCTCATCCAGCAGTGGGACGCCAAGGGCTGAAGATAATTAGATCTATAGTGACCTTCATTCGTTTTCTCCCCTCCAGGTCTCAGACAGAAGTTATTACCTGAAATACCTCAAGGGCGTTCTGACACGGAAACCCAGCAGGTGGGTTAACCCTACCCTACCGCCGACCTGCAGAGCATCGCTCCACTAACCCCTACCCTACCGCCGACCTGCAGAGCATCGCTCCACTAACCCCTACCCTACCGCCGACCTGCAGAGCATCGCTCCACTAACCCCTACCCTACCGCCGACCTGCAGAGCATCGCTCCACTAACCCCTTCCCTACCGCCGACCTGCAGAGCATCGCTCCACTAACTCTTACCCTACAGCCGACCAACAGAGTGTCGCTCCATTAACCCCTACCGCCGACCTGCAGAGCATCGCTCCACTAACCCCTTCCCTACCGCCGACCTGCAGAGCATCGCTCCACTAACCCTTACCCTACCGCCGACCTGCAGAGCATCGCTCCACTAACCCTTACCCTACCGCCGACCTGCAGAGCATCGCTCCACTAACCCTTACCCTACCGCCGACCTGCAGAGAATCGCTCCACTAACCCCTTCCCTACCGCCGACCTGAAGAGCATCGCTCCACTAACCCCTTCCCTACCGCCGACTGCAGAGCATCGCTCCACTAACCCTTACCCTACCGCCGACCTGCAGAGCGTTGCTCCACTAACCCCTACCGCCGACCTGCAGGGCGTCGCTCCACTAACCCGTTCCCTGCCACAGACCTGCAGGTATTGCCCTGTGCTGTTCCACCCTGGAGGTGTCTGCATGCCTGCCCGCAGCGTTATAATGTTCAGTGTTTTTCTGTCCTGCGCAGGAAGGCGACGTCCAGCGTACGTTCCAAGGTGACGGCCTCCCTGTGCTCCTACCTGTACACTCCAAACACAGGTACCCTCCTCTCCCCGGTCCCCTGGTATCAGAGGGTCGGAGGGCTCACCTCCCCACCAAGTTATCGTTACACTGTGCGAAGGACAGGAAAGGGATGAGGAGAAGGGACAGTGAGGGGCAGTGAGGGGCAGTGAGGGGCAGTGAGGGGCAGTGAGGGGCAGTGAGGGACAGTGAGCACAGGAGAACAGAGAAAAGGGACAGGCAGAGAGAGAGTGGAAGAGACAGGCCAGAGAAGGGACAGTCAGGGAGACTAGGGGAAGTCAGGGAGACCAGGGGAAGTCGGGGAGACCAGGGGTTAGTCAGTGAGACCAGGGGCAGAGGGGGAGGGCAGTTGTTGGCAGAGGGGGGCCGGCGGTTGTTGGCAGAGGGGGGCCGGCGGTTGTTGGCAGAGGGGGGCCAGGCGGTTGTTGGCAGAGGGGAGGCGGGCAGTTGTTGGCAGAGGGGGGGGCAGGCGGTTGTTGGCAGAGGGGGGCCAGGCGGTTGTTGGCAGAGGGGAGGCAGGCAGTTGTTGGCAGAGGGGGGCCGGCGGTTGTTGGCAGAGGGGGGGCCGGCGGTTGTTGGCAGAGGGGGGGCCGGCGGTTGTTGGCAGAGGGGGGCCAGGCGGTTGTAGGCAGAGGGGAGGCGGGCAGTTGTTGGCAGAGGGGAGGCGGGCAGTTGTTGGCATAGGGGAGGCGGGCAGTTGTTGGCAGAGGGGGGCCAGGCGGTTATTGGCAGAGGGGGGCCAGGCGGTTGTTGGCAGAGGGGAGGCGGGCAGTTGTTGGCAGAGGGGAGGCGGGCAGTTGTTGGCAGAGGGGAGGCGGGCAGTTGTTGGCAGATGGGGCGCTGGCAGTTGGCAGATGGGGCGCGGGCAGTTGGCAGAGGGGAAGGCTGGCAGAGGGGGAGGGCCGTTGATGGCAGAAGGGGAGGGCAGTTGATGGCAGAGGGGAGGGCAGTTGGTGGCAGAAGGGGGGCGTGGGTGGCAGAGGGGAGGGCGAGCGATTGGTGGCACAGGGGAGGTGGGCAGTTGTTGGCAGAGGGGGGCGGGCAGTTGTTGGCAGATGGGAGGCGGGCAGTTGGCAGAGGGGGCGCGGGCAGTTGGCAGAGGGGAAGGCTGGCAGAGGGGGAGGGCCGTTGATGGCAGAAGGGGGAGGGCAGTTGATGGCAGAGGGGAGGGCAGTTGGTGGCAGAAGGGGGGCGTGGGTGGCAGAGGGGAGGGCGAGCGATTGGTGGCACAGGGGAGGTGGGCAGTTGTTGGCAGAGGGGGGCGGGCGGTTATTGGCAGAGGGGGGCGGGCAGTTGTTGGCAGATGGGAGGCGGGCAGTTGGCAGAGGGGGCGCGGGCAGTTGGCAGAGGGGAAGGCTGGCAGAGGGAGAGGGCCGTTGATGGCAGAGGGGGGAGGGCAGTTGATGGCAGAGGGGAGGGCAGTTGGTGGCAGAAGGGGGGCATGGGTGGCAGAGGGGAGGGCGAGCGGTTGGTGGCACAGGGGGGTGGGCAGATGTTGGCAGAGGGGGAGGGCAGTTGGTGGCGGGGGGCAGTTGGCGTCAGAGGGATGGGGCAGTTGGCGGCAGATGGGCGGGCAGTTGGGACTGACCAGAGGGGACATGCAGTGTTGTATTGTATCCCTTGCTCTCTCTATCCTTGTCAGGGTGACCCGCGTGTCACTCCCCTTCTGTCTCCGCAGGTTTCCGCCTGTCGCTGAGATCCGTCCTCGCAGTAACCGTATCTGTAATATCTGCTTACCAGGTACGTGGCAGGGCCCAGAATGCAATGCAAATACAGAGCCAGAGCAGGGCTACATGGCCCAGAATGCAATGCAAATACAGAGCCAGAGCAGGGCTACATGGCCCATAATGCATTGCACATACAGAGCCAGAGCGAGAGCAGGGCTACATGGCCCAGAATGCATTGCACATACAGAACCAGAGAGCGAGGGCAGGACTACCGGGCCCAGAATGCATTGCAGATACAGAACCAGAGAGCGAGAGCAGGGCTACATGGCCCAGAATGCATTGCAAATACAGAACCAGAAAGCGAGAGCATGACTATAGGGCCCAAAATGCATTGCACATACAGACGATGGAGATAAGGACTACAGGGCCCAGAATTAGGAAAAAACCTGGACAAATGTCGCGCAATCACGAGCGGAAACTGAGCATGTGTGTACTGCGAGCGGCGACTGCGCAATCAACACATGCCAGCCGCACATGCGCATGCGTGGACGGTGCAGAGAAAAACTGGGTCAGGTGCCAAAAAAATCAGGGCCCGGGACAACCGGCAAAAGAAACGGAACTGCCCCGGCTAAATCAGGACGTCTGGTCACCCTACCCAGAATGCACTACAGGCCCGACTCTTCTCCCCCCCCCCCATTCCCCGTGTAGGTGGCGCTGCTGCTTCTGGTCACTTTCCTCCCCACTTTGCGCAAGATCCGAGGCGGCATTAACCCGGACTTCATCCTGATGTTGTCCGGCTTCGGCCTGACGGTGGACGAAGATAAATCCCGAGCGGTGGAATACATTGTGTATTATATCTGGGCCGTGGAGGGTAAGGAGGGGGGGGGGGGGGTATCCTGGGGGACTCCGTCCTGAGCCTCCAATGATTTCCAGGGCAATAAGGCCCTCGGGTTGGGGAATAACTGTGGTGTCAATAAGGCTCTCAGGAGTTGGGTTACCCCCAGGGCGATAAGGCCCTCAGGAGTTGGGTCACCCCCAGGGCAATAAAGCCCTTGGAGTTGGGTTACCCCCAGGGCAATAAGGCCCTCGGAGTTGGGTTACCCCCAGGGCAATAAGGCCCTCGGAGTTGGGTCACCCCAGGGCAATAAGGCCCTCAGGAGTTGGGTCACCCCCAGGGCGATAAGGCTCTCAGGAGTTGGTCACCCCCAGAGCGATAAGGCTCTCAGGGGTTGGGTCACCCCCAGGGCAATAAAGCCCTCTGAGTTGGGTTACCCCCAGGGCAATAAGGCCCTCTGAGTTGGGTTACCCCCAGGGCAATAAGGCCCTCGGAGTTGGGTTACCCCCAGGGCAATAAGGCCCTCGGAGTTGGGTCACCCCAGGGCAATAAGGCCCTCAGGTATTGGGTCACCACAGGGTGATAAGGCCCTCAGGAGTTGGGTCACCCCCAGGGGGCGATGTAGGGGGGGTGTCAGGATGGGGTGCCTTGTTAACTCTTCCCTCCCCTGCAGTGTGTTACATTGCGGCGCTGGTCCTGTCCTGCGCTGTGACGGTGACCATGCTTCTGAGATCACTCGACAGGCAGAGGTAAAGGGGGGAGGACAGCCCCCGGGGGGGTGGGGGGAGGGCGGTGAGAAGGTTTGAGAAATTAAATGATAAAAATAATGTATTTTCACCAGATTATATTGTGCCCCTCTCCCTTTGTACACTCCCCCCTCTCTCTCTTCCCCGTATTTACCCCTCTTCTTTCACTCCTCTTTCCCTCCCCCTCTCCTTCTTTCCCCCTCTCTCTCCTTCTTTCTCCCCCTCCCCTTCTTTCTCCCCATCTCTTCTTCTTTCTCTCCTCCCTCTCTCTTTCTCCCACGTATCTCTACTTTGAACCCCTCTCTCCTTCTTTTCTCCCCCTCCTTATTTTCTCCCCCCTCTCCTTCTTTCTCTCCCTTGTCTCATACATTCTCCCCCTTGTCTCATACATTCTCCCCCTTGTCTCCTTTCTCCCCTTCTCTCCTTTCTCCCCCTTCTCTCCTTTCCCCCCCTTCTCTCCTTTCCCCCCCTTCTCTCCTTTCCCCCCCTTCTCTCCTTTCTCCCCCCTCTCTCCTCCTTCACCCCCCCCCCCCCCCAGGTGGGCGTTGCAGTCTCTGTGCGCTGGTCAGGCCCCCTCCGTGTTCCTGCGCCCCCAGTCTCTCCGCGCCTCTCACCCGGCTCTCTGCAGCTGGATGAGTCACATCAGTTACCAGGCGGCTGTCACCTGTCTAGGTATCTACAGCGAGAGATAGCTGTGCCGCCCCCCCTTTGCCCCCCCCCCCTGTGTACTGAGAGATAGCTGTGCTCCCCCCCTGTGTACTGAGAGATCTGTGCTCCCCCCTGTATACTGAGAGATAGCTGTGCTCCCCCCCCTGTATACTGAGAGATAGCTGTGCCCCCCCCCTGTATACTGAGAGATAGCTGTGCTCCCCCCCTGTATACTGAGAGATAGCTGTGCTCCTCCCCTGTATACTGAGAGATAGCTGTGCCCCCCCCTGTATACTGAGAGATAGCTGTGCTCCCCCCTGTATACCGAGAGATAGCTGTGCTGTGCCCCCCTGTATACTGAGAGATAGCTGTGCTCCCCCTGTATACTGAGAGATAGCTGTGCTCCCCCCCCTGTATACTGAGAGATAGCTGTGCTGTGCCCCCCTGTATACTGAGAGATAGCTGTGCTGTGCCCCCCTGTATACTGAGAGATAGCTGTGCTCCCCCTGTATACTGAGAGATAGCTGTGCCCCCCTGTATACTGAGAGATAGCTGTGCTCCCCCCTGTATACTGAGAGTTAGCTGTGCTCCCCCCTGTATACTGAGAGATAGCTGTGCCCCCCCCTGTATACTGAGAGATAGCTGTGCTCCCCCCGTATACTGAGAGATAGCTGTGCTCCCCCCCTGTATACTGAGAGATAGCTGTGCTCCCCCCCTGTTTACTGAGAGATAGCTGTGCTCCCCCCTGTATGCTGACAGAGAGCTGTGCTCCCCCCCTGTATACTGACAGATAGCTGTGCTCCCCCCCCTGTATGCTGACAGATAGCTGTGCTCCCCCTGTATACTGACAGATAGCTGTGCTCCCCCCCTGTATGCTGACAGATAGCTGTGCTCCCCCCCTGTATGCTGACAGATAGCTGTGCTCACCCTGTATACTGACAGATAGCTGTGCTCACCCTGTATACTGACAGATAGCTGTGCTCCCCCCCCTGTATGCTGACAGATAGCTGTGCTCCCCCCTGTATGCTGACAGATAGCTGTGCTCCCCCTGTATACTGACAGATAGCTGTGCTCACCCTGTATACTGACAGATAGCTGTGCTCCCCCCCCTGTATGCTGACAGATAGCTGTGCTCCCCCCCTGTATGCTGACAGATAGCTGTGCTCACCCTGTATACTGACAGATAGCTGTGCTCCCCCTGTATACTGACAGATAGCTGTGCTCCCCCCTGTATACTGACAGATAGCTGTGCTCCCTGCACCCAGGTCTCGTCCTTCAGCACGTGGTCTTGTTTCTGTGTCACCTGTTTGTCACCTTCCTCATCATTATTCCCATCGCATATGGCAAGTTCCAGATCCTCCTCGGGGTCCTGGAGACTACGTGGTAAGTGTGACCGCTGGGGGGTGTCACCAGAGTGTGACACCATGGTGACACCATGACATGGAGTCTGTCCCTCACCATAGGGTGACACAGTGATACAGACAGACAGGGGGCGTAGAGATTGTCCCGTCCCACTGCAGATTGACACTGTAACAGATCGCAGGGACCGTGGAGTCTGTCCCTGTCACTATGGGGTGACAGTGACGTTGTGGGTGTGACTGGGAGAAGTTTGGACTGTGGGTAACACTGTCCCTCTGTATCCCTCTCCCTTAGGCCATTCTGGCTGCTCTTGTTCCTGGTGACATTACTGCAGCATCTCTGTACCCGGTTCCTCTTCCTGCAGGGGCAGCCTGCTCAGATCAATAACAGGTATATACCGATCAATAACCTATACCTACACCCGATCAATAACCATTGTATATCTACACTCAGATCAATAACAGATATATGCTGATCAGTAACCAATATTTAGCTATACCTAGATCAATAACGGGTATATACAATCAATAACCAATATATACTCACACCCAGATAAATAACAGATTCTGATCAATAGCCAATATATAGCTACACCCAGATCAATAACAGGTATATACCGATCAATAACGAATATATACCTACACCAAGATCAATAACAGATATATGCTGATCAATAACCAATATATACCTACACCCGGATCAATAGATATATGCCGATCAATAACCAATATATAGTTACACCCAGATCAACAGGGTTATACCGATCAATAACCAATGTATAGGTACACCCAAATCAACTGGTATATACCGATAAGTAACCAATATATCGCTACACCATGATCAATAACAGGTGTGTGTGTGTGTGTGTGTGTGTGTCTCTCTCTGTCGTCCCCCATGCCAGTACACACAATGATGTTATGCCCCTCCTCCTGCAAGGTAGGATGGCCTTTGGCAAAGTGGTAAAATATGCTTCCCCCACCTCATTCCAAGTCATGTTTCCCTACCTGTTTGCAGACGTTCCCTCCGAAGTTCCAACAGGAGAAAAGATTGGGGTTACAGGGGGAATCCCGGCGTGCTGGTCCCCCCCATATACAGGAAAGGATTGGGGTTGCAGGGGGGCTCCCGGTGGGCTGGTCCCCCCATATACAGGAGAAATTATTGGGGTACAGGGGGATCCCGGCATGCTGGTCCCCCCCATATACAGGAAAGGATTGGGATTACAGGGGCCTCCCAGCATGGTGGCCCCCCATATACAGGAGAACGTTTTGGGATCACAGGGGGCTCCCGGCTTGCTGGTCCCCCCATATACAAGAGAAAGGATTGGGGTTACAGGGGGGCTTCCGGCGTTCTGGTCACTCCATATACAGGAAAGGATTGGGGTTACAAGGGGGCTCCCGGCTTGCTGGTCCCCCCATATACAAAAGAAAGGATAGAGGTTACAGGGGGCTCCCGGCATTCTGGTCCCCCCATATACAGGAAAGTATTGGGGGTACAGGGGGGCTTCTGGCATTCAGGTCCCCCCAAATACAGGAAAGGATTGGGGTTACAGGGTGGCTTCCGGCGTACTGGTCCCACCCATATTCAAATCCTCTGATCGAGATCTGAAATGCAGCCTCCTGGAGCCAGGTCTGTGCCGTACAAACCGGCTGGACTCCCTGAGGTTCGATGCAGCCTCCTAGAGCCAGGTCTCTGCCGTACAATCCGGCTGGATTCCCTGGGGTTCGATGCAGCCTCCTGGAGCCAGGTCTGTGCCGTACAATCCGGCTGGATTCCCTGGGGTTCGATGCAGCCTCCTGGAGCCAGGTCTCTGCCGTACAATCCGGCTGGATTCCCTGGGGTTCGATGCAGCCTCCTGGAGCCAGGTCTGTGCCGTACAATCCGGCTGGATTCCCTGGGGTTCGATGCAGCCTCCTGGAGCCAGGTCTCTGCCGTACAAACCGGCTGGATTCCCCGAGGTTCGATGCAGCCTCCTGGAGCCAGGTCTCTGCCGTACAAACCGGCTGGATTCCCCGAGGTTCGATGCAGCCTCCTAGAGCCAGGTCTCTGCCGTACAAACCGGCTGGATTCCCCAAGGTTCGATGCAGCCTCCTGGAGCCAGGTCTCTGCCGTACAAACCGGCTGGATTCCCGGAGGTTCGATGCAGCCTCCTGGAGCCAGGTCTCTGGCGTACAAACCGGCTGGATTCCCTGAGGTTCGATGCAGGCTCCCAGAGCCAGGTCACTGATGGCTCTGACACCGTGAGCCACTGATCGATGTCTGAGTAGGGGATGGAGGCCTGGTATGCTTCTGGGGCCAGTTTCCGGTCGGGCCATAGACTGCGCCGCCCAACCGGAATTGCGGGTGGAAAAGGCTCTGACTCCTTGTATTGGCGCCAGAATGGTCCCAAGAAGTAATATCTCGCGAGGGCGCTCCTGGGAGGAGCATAAAATACAAGGAGCCCTTCTTTTCAGTACCTTTTATTCATCTGTTTATTCCTTGTTGCTGCTGCTTCCTGAGCTCTGTCCGCTTCTGATGCTTCACCTGAGCTCATCATGGAGTCAGGGTGTAAGAGGCAGGTGCAGGCGTACACACAAGGAGACAGGTTTGGATTATTTAAAACATGGCTTTAACAAGGCAAAACATACACTAAGAAACAAAATAAACACCTATCCCCGTGTAAGTGTAACAATGCTCGTCTCAAGCAAGAAGCGACCCGCAAGGCTGAGGTAGGGAGGTGAAAGAACCGACCTGAGCCGAGGGACAGAGTCCTGATAGAGTAGTGAGTCGTAAGCCGAAGGTCAGGGCTAGCAGCAGAGTTGCGTAGTCGGTGTGGATGCAGAGGTCGAGGCAGGCTGAAGACAAGGATAGTCAAGGTACGTGAGCCGGGTCTGGTAACGTGGAAGACAATAGGTATAAGTATGGCACAAAACAACCCATTGCTTCAAATATTCATAGTTCTTTCTTTGTCGTCGCATTCTCCGTATGGATTGGAGAAGGCAGGCTACTTTATTCTGGTGGTTTAGCCGACAAGTGTCCATTCCTCTGTAGGCAGCCTGTATGGTGAGTGCTACAGAGTGTTTGCACAGATACATTTCTCTTTCCAACCTCGCTTGCACAAGAGCTTTGTAGTATTTCTGCTTTTCTCCCTTTTTAACAAGTTTAGCTCATCAGCGAGAGAATCCTGTTTCTGGAGCTTGCTCTGAGTGTGCATCAACGCATTCTTCATTATATTTTGGAGCTCTGCAGATTTCTTCACTCGGGCCGCAGCTGCTTGACTCGGTTTCTGGACCTTCTTGTGCTCCCTCTTGTACCGAGTCACCTGGCCTCTAAGCTTGGTCTCTAGCGATGCTCTGGTGATGCTCAGGGTAGCCTTCAGTTCCTCATGCTGCTCTGCGGGGACACACTGGGTAATCAGATGTTCCTGCAGCACTTGTACTTCTTTAGCAGCCTGCAGATTGTCTTCCTGCAGAGATCGCTGCTTCTCTTCATCATCCTGTAGGTGAGTATGCTGACCTTGCCGCTGGTTCTGCCAGTGAACGAATATTCAACTGGCGCTCAAATTGTATAAGTGATCAACAATCCCCAAACTGTATAGTGAGTAACAATCCATGAAACTAGCCTCAGTGAGTCAAATGTAAAAATAAATGTATATAATAACACGCGAATTAATGAAGGAATAAAAACATATAAAATATAATATGATGGAATAAATGACCAGTTATCGCAGCTCTACCCTCGTTGATTGCTCCTCCGTGGTTCTTATGGTAGTTGTTTGTGGAAATACGGGGAGCGCAGGTAACCAGGAAAATAGAAAACAAAATATAGAGCAATATCGTCTAATACAGGTGAAAAAAGGGGGGCGAGGGTCAGCTCTCGCCAAATGTGCACGCATAATGTATGTGAAGTCATCAGGCATCAACTCCCTTAGGCTTTGGATCAATATTCCTCACGCCTCGTGATATCACAATCCAGTATGTCCGAGCATAAGGTGCAGTATGAGGAAGCGCAGGTGTCCCATGTAAATAAGGAGAGCAGCGGGATAGTGCAGATGGTAATGGTACTACACTGGCGACACACTTTATTCGAGCTTGGCTAGTCCCACGAATTCGGGTATACCCGGGTGTATTGAGGTTTGTGACTGTTTTCTGCCCGAGTGCATTGAGTTATTTTCCAAGCAGGGATTGAAGCATTTTATTCCCGCTGGCTGCAATACTGCACAGTATATATATATATATATACTGCATTACAATTCATGAATTTATGCCATCTGGTAGACACGCGAAGCATTGCAGCCTATTAAATCCTAATCATTATCATTTAACAGATCAGCCGCCCATCAGCCAGGCATGAACCCAGGCTGGGAAGGCAAATGCAACGGGGCTTGTCAGAGGTGAGGAGCGGCGCATTCCAGGTATCTGCCAGGTACACACCGGGTATTTGCTCGAATAAAGTGTGTCGGTGCAGTATATTGCAAGCAATAGCAAGCCAAATACACACTTACAATTTAGCCACCGGTGATAAGCATATGAACAATAGCAGATGTGCGCCGTGGATAGGGGAAAAGTCTTCAGTCTCGCAGTCAGCGGGGTCTCGGCGGCTTCCTCCGGTGTTCGCGTCCTGGAGCTGGTGCTGACTCCTGACGAAGCAAGGAGCAAAACACGTAGGGTCGGGGCAGAGGGCCATTTCAGAGGAAACTACGTCACCACGCTATCGCGTCACGAGAGGGGAGGAGAGGCAGAGAGACCCGGGTGTCCAGGGAGCTGACAGCGCACCAGCTCCAGGACGCAAGCGCCGGAGGAAGCCGCTGAGACCCCACTGACTGTGATACTGAACACTTTTTCCCCATTTACGGCACACATCTGCTATTGTATTGTAGGGAGTTGATGCCTGATGACTTCACATACATTATGCGTGCACATTTGCCGAGAGCTGACCCTCCCCCCCCTTTTTTTCACCTGTATTAGACGATATTGCTCTATATTTTGTTTTCTATTTTTCTGGCTACCTGCGCTCCCCGTATTTCTACCAACAGTTGGCTCTGCAGTATGTGCTCTGCTTGTGTGCGTTGCTCCAATGCTTCTAACTTTTCATATTCATATTCTTGTGCAGCTTTTCATTCCCATCATTGACATGGTCGGCCTTGTATTTTCTCTTTTTACAGTCTCAATAAATTTGAGGGCCTCTTCATAGTCCTCCTTCCACTTACGCACTTCTGAGTTGAGACTTCCGGTCTCCTGGCGGGAGACTTCTATCTCTAGGTTGAGGGTCTGAAGCTCCTTCTGAGAGATTTTAAGATCCATACTAATACTGCAGACAGCTTTTTGAGAGATGTCCAGCTCCTCAGCGAGATGTGACGTTCATTTTTAGAGACTTCCAGTTATGTTCGGCAACTGCTGATCTCTTGGTGTGAGGCATCCAGTGCTATGCGGAGAGTATGAACCTCATTCTGAGAGACTTCCAACTCTCTATGGCAATTGCAAACCTCTTGCTGAGAGACTCTAATCTCTCTCAGTGCCTCCTCATACTTCTGTTTCAGATTAGCAATCATTCGATCAGACTTGCTCTGCTTTTCATCCATGGCGGTAATAGTAGCTAGTGTTTGCAGTATCTACTGTAGATCCGTCCTTAGGTCCTCCAATTCGGTCCTGGATTCAGAGTACATTGCGAGCACAGTCTTCTGTAGCGCAGCATTATCTTCCCTCTCCAGTCTCAATTGTTCCCGGAGCAGATCACAGTCAGGCCTGGCAGTTTGCAGTGCATCTTCAGGGCTGGTCAAGGGATCGTCACTCATTGGTTCTGGCTTCGCTTCCCTGATATAGCTTGAGGGTTTCTCACTGCCAGCACCAGATAGACACTGCTTTGGGGTATACGACTTCTGCCTTGGGCCCTCTGGATATTCTGTCATCCGCGGGACGAATTCTCCATTTGTTCTAGGCTGCAGGGCATCACGGATCCCCCTTTTCCCTGCGGGATCTGCGGACGTGTCTGTTCCTTCCACGGTAAGCGAAGAACCGCTTTTTCTTTTTCTGCCTTTTTGCTTTGGACAACTCGGTTACGTCAGGTGTACTGGGGTCTCCTTCTTTGTTTGAAACTTCAGCAGTTTCACAGCATCCACCATGCTTTTCTTTCAATTGCATTAGCTGGCAGGAATATTCGGGGTCATAGAGACCTGTTTGTTCAGTGCGTACCGAGTTTAGGCACCTCCACCATCCTAGGGGTCCTTTGTGGGTGCGTCTCGTTTCGGGGGCCCACATAAGAGATATCTTCATCCTCATCCGTATCTTCGTAGGAGCGGAAGGGACACTCTTCCGTGTGGCCGGGTTCAGTACAGCAACACAAAATGTTGCCCTCCATTTTGGCAGTATCGGGTGTATTCTTCCCCCTGACCTAGGGGAGGCGCTATTGCAGCGATTTTCTCTGAATTCGCTAGAACCCCAGCTGGTAGTCCTACAGGTGGGCAGACTTTGCTTGCAGAGTTCGTAGCTCTCACAGGCGTCTGTAGACTTTTTCTTCTTTACTTTGGTAGATTCTGAGACATCAGCAGTACTGTGCACACATTCTTTCTCATCAGTGATACTGGATGTGCCCTTGCTAATAAAAACTTCTGCATTTTCCTTGTGACCACAGCGCACTGCTTGCTGCTGCAGTTCCTTGGCTCGTTGAAAAAAATATTCCTCTGGCTGCAGCCCTTTTTCTGGGGCCACATAGGGATCATCCTCATCATCCGAATAAGGCCTGAAGGACACTGCTCCGTGTGGTTGGGCTCTCCACACCAGGAACACATTTTCTTCTCCATTCATGCAGAGTTTGTACTTAACTTCAGCTTGGCGGCAATTTTAAAAACCCAGGTTTTTGTTTGTTTTATTCACAAGTGGTGGGGTAGACTCTGGTCACAACATCAGTACCTTGTGTGAGTCACCGTCTGTCGCAGTCCCCGCCAGTCAAACTGTGGTGTTGTGGCTTTCTCCAGTGCAGTGTAGCTTTCCTGCCTGGATGTATAACCCTTTAAATCTAGTCACTGCTGTTCTCTATTTTGTTGCTTAGGTTGTTGCAGGAACTGTATGCAGGCAAACGCACACAAAAATTCCCAGGCAGTCTCCGCGGCCCCTTTGAAATTCAAGCGTAACCTCTCATCCCACTTCTTAAACCATATGTAAGAGGCAGGTGCAGACGTACACACAAGGAGACAGGTTTGGGGAAATTAAAACATGGCTTTATTCAGCCTGTCCCTTTAAACAAGGCAAAACATACAGCAAGAAACAAAATAAACAAACACCAATCCCTGTGTAAGGACTAACTCACTTCTCAGTCCCCAGTCTGTCTAGTTCCTGGGAAGAAAGCCCCTTACCAGTCTATCACCTCAAAGTCTCAAGGTACCTCAATGCAGGCGGCCTTTCATGTCAGTCTCTGGGGTCTGGATAGTTGTCTGCTTGAGGGTCCAGCCTCTGGCAGGGTCCTGCGTCCTCTATGTCCAGGCATAGACGTCTGGTTCCCTCGTGTCTTGCTGTCAACACACAGTCCTCCTGTGTGCTCAAGCCTCTCTGGCTGCAGTTTCAGCAGGAGTTTTAAACCTGTCTGATTACCAGGTGGAGACTGGTTAATTGTGTAGCTGCAATTAACCAGCTCCCTGCTGGTTTCTCAGCATACTGAGGCTTTGTATTGCAGCCTCATTGAGACAGGGTTGCTTCCCTGTTACACAGGGGCTCCTGAGCAGGTGGCTACTCAAAATAAGAAGGCTACGGCCAAATCTAAGCACTGTACACATTACTTAATAATTATTATAAGAGAGCTTGCCCCACCTACATTCAATCTCTCTCAGATTAAGGCGTTTTTCTCATGGCTAGAAACTTCCGTCTTGAAGACCTGTGAGGCTTTCAGACTGGAAGATAAGAGCATGTCTGATACGAGATCAAAATCCCCTTCTGCAGACTGATATGAAAGGCACCTATTGGTCTGGCTGGCAACAATCTTCATCAGAAATTGTGGATAATCTCATTAAAGGTATGAAACAAACTATGGACATCAGGATGTCAGACAGGATCTTAAAACCGTGGATAGGGTATTTTTTGGCCCTAAAAAAACAGTAAGGGTTTTTCCTGTTCACCAAGTAGTCAGAGACACATCCAGACCAGAAGGTTGATCAAGGTACGAACCAGTGAGAACTTCCTTTTTATGGTGAATCTGGCTATTGCCAGAATTGCAAGGCGGACAACGATTCCTCAGGATGGTTCCTTCCAGAATCTCATGGATAAGAAGCTGGAGTCGGCGCCCAAAAGATTATTACAATATTCGAACAACTTTCAAGCCTATGATATCCATGAAATGCATGGCTCGCACCATAAAATGATGGAAGGCCCAGATAGAAGAGCAACTTGGGTCGGGTGTGAACAGACCGAGAATCCTTAAGGATTGTGATGCTATCAAGGAAGCAGTTGATTTCATGTGCGATGCTTCATTTGATGCCATCAGGCTAACGGACAAGTCCCCCACTCTAGCAGTTTGGGCTGGAAGATCTCTCTGGTTACCGACTTGGTTGGCTGATACTTTTTCCAAGAATAGACTTCTTTCTCTGCCTTTCATAGGTGATGCATTGTTCTGTGAGGCGCTAGATCCTACAGTTACTAAGGCCTCAGGTATTTATCCAGATATATGCTCCTTTCAAGACTCCAGAGCTTACAGACCTGGGAAATCATACCCCAAACATACTTTTCAGCCTTATCCGCACTACGGAGCTGGAACAAGCCTGGTACCATCCGACCCTCTGTTAAAAATTCCACTTCCTGAAGGTCAGCAGGTCCGTCCCTAGAATCTTCTCCAGTAGGGGGAAGAAGATCTCTTTTCAGGGATCAGTGGGCCTACATCATAACAGGCGCATGGGTCAGATCAGATCATCAAAGATGGCTGTGCGTTAGAATTCAACGAGATTCCTTAGAGGAACCGCTTTCTTATCTCAACGCTCCCCAAACGGGATATTGACAAGATGTGCCAACAAAACGTTATTCACAGGGTCCCAGAAGGGAAATTAATTTATTCCAATCTATTTATGATCTCCAAGGACTCAGGAATTGTGCGCGTTCTAGACCTCAAGTTCGTCAACCAGTTTTTAAGGGTCAGTCGCTTCAAGATGAAATCCCTAAACTCCTTTCTCAACACACTTCAACCCGGGGAGGTCCTAGCTTCAATAGATCTAAAGGATGCATATCTACATATCCCTATAAAGATATCCCATCAAAGGTATGTGAGACTTTGTGCGATGAAGACGCATTATCAGTTTGTCGCACTTCCTTTCTGACTAGCCGCGGCTCAGACAACAGTCACCAAGGCTCATCTCAGACATAGATCTAGACATCTGCACATATCCAAGTGGCACATTATAAGTGGCAAGACTACTGAACAACTCAAGTTTAAAAGGAAGTTCAAAAGAAGTGAAGAAGAAGTGGACACCCCCAACTGGCCCTGATTCCTGCATTTGAACTACGCTGGAAAGGAGGATATCATCTATACCAGACTGCATCATTACTGCTGTGATGTGGCCTTTACCATTTATATTTGCTGTGACTTCACTTCTTCTCAAATTATGCACTTCTTTTTACCAGCCTCAGTATGTCTCTAACTCTATTCATATATCTCCATCTCTCCTTCCTTCATCACATCTCTGTTCGCGTGAACTCCTTTCTTACCTGCGTCCTCTGACACCACACTGCTATATCCCCTGCACTAAAACACACCCTTACAAATCATCCTCACACATCCTCTTTCTATCCATGCTTCTCCTCCTTGCTTCTGGGGATATCTCTCCCAATCCTGGTCCCTGCCCTATTCCTACATGCGCTCGTCCTCGCCTGCCAATTGCAAACTACTCCCCCTGGTGTCAACCCCTCCAACCTCATACCCATCCCCTGCCACAATCCCTCCTCTCTCCCTTTCTCCTGTGCCCTTTGGAATGCTCGCTCCCTTTCTAACAAGTTCCTCTCTGTACATGACTTCTTTCTCTCTAACTCTCTGCTCCTATTTGCTATAACTGAGACCTGGCTCACTCAGTCTGACTCTGCTCTGGAAGCTGCCCTCTCTTATGGTGGCCTTTCCTTCTCCCACACTCCGCGCACTGATGGCAGGGGTGGAGGTGTGGGGCTCCTGCTCTCCTCTCTCTGCCGTTACCGAACCCTTCCTATTCCTCCATCTCTTGCTTTTCCTTCATTTGAGGCTCACACTGTCCAGATCTTCTCTCCTCCCCTGTCCATGTGGCGGTCATCTATCGCCCACCTACCTCTACTCATCCCCCTTCTGCCTTTCTCTCTCACTTTGAATCCTGGCTCTCTTTCTTCCTCTCCCCAGACTCCCCTGTTCTTCTCCTTGGGGACTTCAATTGCCACATTGATGACCCCTCTCTCCCTTGGGCCTCCCGCTTTCTTTCTCTAACCTCTTCTTTTGGCCTTCAACAGTGGACTGCAGCCAGCACCCACAAGGATGGCCACTACTTAGACCTGGTTTTCACTACAAACTTCTCTCTCTGATTTAACCATTTCCCCTTTTCCTCTCTGACCATCACCTCATCTCATTCTCTCTATCTCGCTTCTCCCCTTCTCCACATCCATCTACTCCCCGGTTCTGCAGAAACCTGCACTCTATTCACTTACCTGACTTTGAGTCCACTTTACGCTCCTCCCTCTCCTCTCTCAGCTCTGCTACAGACCCTGACAACCTGGTCAGGAACTACAACTCTGCCTTGTCCTCCTCTCTTGATCTTCATGCCCCGCTTTCTCTCTGCCGCACTCGCCCTTCTAACCCTAGACCCTGGCTAAATTCCCACACGCGCATGCTGCGTTCCTCCACTCGTTCCTCTGAACGCCTCTGGAGGAAATCTCATACTCTCGCAGACTTCCTTCACTACAAATTTATGCTATCCTGTTTCAACTCTGCCCTCTTGCAAGCTAAACAAGCCTACTTTTCTTCTCTAATCAACATGCACAAATCTAACCCACGCCGACTGTTCTCTGTCTTTGATACTCTACTCAAACCACCCTCAGCTGCCTCTCCTTCCTCCATCTCCGCTCAGGACTTTGCTGACTATTTTAAGGAAAAGGTGGAATCCATATGACAGAACATCCCCTCTGTTTCTTCCTCCCATCCTTCACGTCTTCCTAACTCTCCTCCTGCCTTCCTTGACTCTTTTTCCACTGTCTCAGAGGAGGATGTGTCGCTGTTGATCGCCTCTTCTTCCTCTACCACTTGCCCTCTTGACCCCATTCCCTCCCATCTCCTAAAACCTCTTGCTCCTACTATAATCCCTACTCTAACACACATTTTTAACTCCTCCATCTGCTCTGGAACCTTTCCATCCTCCTTCAAACATGCAACAGTCATACCATTACTCAAGAACAGCAAGCTTGACCCTATCTGTCTTTCTAACTATCGACCTGTCCTGCTCGACTGCTAAAACTCTGACTCAGGCCCTCATTCTCTCCCGTCTTGATTACTGTAACTTCCTGCTGTCCGGCCTTCCTGCCTCTCACCTGTCTCCCCTACAATCTATCTACAAACGCTGCTGCCAGAATCACTTTACTCTTTCCTAGATCTGTCTCAGCATCTCCCCTCATGAAATCCCTCTCCTGGCTTCCGATCAAATCCCGCATCTCACACTCCATTCTTCTACTCACTTTTAAAGCTTTACACTCTTCTGCCCTTCCTTACATCTCAGCCCTAATTTCTCGTTATGAACCATCCAGACTCTTGCGTTCTTCTCAAGTAAGTCTTCTTTCTACCCCCTTTGTATCTAAAGCCCTCTCCCGCTTAAACCTTTTTCACTGCCTTTTGCCTCTAAACTCCTTGAACGTCTTGTATTCTCTCGCTTGCTCCATTTTCTCAACACCTATTTTCTCCTTGACCCTCTACAATCTGGCTTCCGCACTGCTCACTCCACGGAAACAGCTCTCACTAAAATAACTGACGACCTCCATGCTGCCAAAGACAGAGGTCATTACACTCTGCTCACATTACTCGACCTCTCTGCAGCATTTGACACTGTGGACCCCCCTCTTCTTCACATTCTCCATACTCTTGGTATTCGGAACAAAGCTCTATCCTGGATCTCATCCTACCTCTCGCATCGTACTTTCAGTGTCTCTTCTGCTAACACCTCCTCCTCTATTGATCTCTCTGTGGGGGTACCCCAGGGCTCCGTCCTGGGACCTCTTCTCTTTTCTCTGTACACACTCTCTCTAGGTGACCTAATAACATCTTTTGGGTTTAATTATCACCTCTATGCTGACGACACACAAATATACTTTTCAACACCTAACCTTACACCTGCTATACAGACCAAAGTTTCTCAATGTCTCTCTGCTATATCATCCTGGATGGCCCTCCGTCGCCTTAAACTCAACATGGCTAAAACAGAGCTCCTCATACTTCCTCCCAAACCTGGCCCTACTACCTCCTTCCACATTACTGTTGGAACTACGATCATTCACCCAGTAGCCCAAGCACGCTGCCTAGGGGTCACATTCGACTCCTCCCTCACATTCGCCCCTCACATTCAAAACATTTCTAAAACCTGTCGCTTTTTCCTCCGCAATATAACAAAGATACGCCCTTTCCTCTGTTGCTCGACTGCTAAAACTCTGACTCCGGCCCTCATTCTCTCCCGTCTTGATTACTGTAACATCCTGCTGTCCGGCCTTCCTGCCTCTCACCTGTCTCCCCTACAACCTATCCTAAACACTGCTGCCAGAATCACTCTACTCTTTCCTAGATCTGTCTCAGCATCTCCCCTCATGAAATCCCTCTCCTGGCTTCCGATCAAATCCCGCATCTCACACTCCATTCTTCTACTAACTTTTAAAGCTTTACACTCTTCTGCCCCTCCTTACATCTCAGCCCTAATTTCTCGTTATGAACCATCCAGACTCTTGCGTTCTTCTCAAGGAAGTCTTCTTTCTACCCCCTTTGTATCTAAAGCCCTCAACCGCCTTAAACCTTTTTCACTGACTGTCCCACACCTCTGGAATGCCTTTCCCCTCAGTACCCGACTAGCACCCTCTCTATCCACCTTTAAGACCCACCTTAAGACACACTTGCTTAAAGAAGCGTATGAATAGCACTGTGGATATTCTGAACACAGGATACATAAAGATTGGCCCCCTGCAGACGCACTTACCAGAACTCCCTCCTACTGTCTCTGTACGTTCTCCCTACCTACCAATTAGACTGTAAGCTCCTCGGGGCAGGGACTCCTCTTGCTTAATGTTACTTTTATGTCTGAAGCACTTATTCCCATGACCTGTTATTTATATTATCTGTTAATTATGTGATTACCACGTGTATTACTGCTGTGAAGCGCTATGTACATTAATGGCGCTATATAAATAAAGACATACAATACAATACAATACATCTTGATCAGAGCCCATTCGTCCCAGACGCAAGATCTCCTGTCAAGAGAACAAGAGCTTCTAGGAGTTGGGTGACTTATAAACATGGAAAAGAGCTCATCATTCCTTTCGATGAACCGGAGGTTCCTGGCAATTCAGTTGAATGCCCAAATAGGCAAAGTGGTTTTGCTTCATCAGAAAGTCCTCAAGATTTCATGGGCAGCAAAGGAGCGGAGTCAGGTTCTCCTGTTTCAGCAGGCCAGTTTAGATGGTACTGGGCCTCTTCACTTTGGCCATCGAGGCATTGCCATGGGCACCATTCCATAACAGGCCACTTCGGACCAGTCTTCTGCAAGGTTGGGACAAAGATCCCCAGAATCATTCGCAGACAGTCCACCTGTCGAGAGAGTTGGAGTTGGTGGGAGAGCCTTACGAAGCTCATGAACAGCAGAGACTTGATCATCGAAGCTTGGCACACACTTTTCCCACCCTTAACTGGGATTGCTTTTGTACATCCTCATCGTGTGTACGGTCATGGGGGACGATGGGGAAAGGTATACAGTACATTGCTTGCTGTTCTCTTTCTCTTTGTCCCTCCATGGCAGGACGCAGACTTTTCCTGTCCCGACTAGTTCTTTTATGAATATTATTTGTGCTCTGGGATGTCGTAGAGTTTGAGGAAAGTCTGGAAGCTTGGCCAAACAAATGAGTGGGGATCTGAGGTGGAAGGAGCTTATTTAACCGCTGTGGCAAAGATGGTCCTACCTACCACGCTGGCGGGAGAGGCCTATACCCCCATTGTGTGTACTGCCATGGAGGGACTCGGAGAAAGGTGTGTGTGTGTCTCTGATGACGATGTAATATACACACAATAATGGGTTTCTCTGCCCCTACGGCTGGTCTCAGGAGGGCTCTCTTCCTGCTCACTTACCTGCTGCTCCCAGTGAACGCCCTGCGGGGAGGACTGCTCTCTCTCTGTCGCCTCCTGGTCTCCGCCATCTTTAATCTCACCCACTTCTGCCGTCTGGACCTAAGCCTGCTGCAGCACAGCGCGCAGGGTTGGGACCCAGGTATGTGCAGCGTGTCGCACCCCGTTGCCCGACCTGCAGAGCGTTGCTCCGCTAACCCCTTCCCTGCCAGAGACCCCGCAGTGCGTTGCGCAATTAACCCCATCACTGCCAGAGACCTGCAGAGCATAGCTCCGCTAACCCCTTACCTGCCAGAGACCACGCAGCTCATCTCTCCATTAACCCCTTCCCTGCCATAGGCCTGCAAAGCGTCGCTCTGTTAACCCCTTCCCTGGCCTCTGTCACATATACCCCTTGCTGCAGGGTACAGGAATTACTGTCACTTCTTGGTGCTGGAGGTCAGTGAGGGTCACCCGCTGGTTAGAGCGTTCTGTCTTCTCCTGAGACGCCCGGGGGACACGCAGACTGACCTGGAGGAGGGTGAGACATGCGTGTGTGTGTATCTCATGGTCTCTCTCTCGCTACCTTTTTGTCTCTGTCTCTTTGCCTGTCTCTTTGTCTCGGTCTCTCTCTCGCACCCTCTCTCACTAGCTCTCGTTCTCTCTGTTTGCATCTCGCTCTCTGTGTGCATCTCCCTCTCGCTCTCTCTCTCTGTGTCTCTCTGTGGGTCTTGCTCTCTCACTCTGTGCGTCTCGCTCTCTTTCTCTATCTGTGCACACATCTCTCTCTCTCTGTGTGCGTCTCTCTCTCTCTCTCTCTGTGCGTGTCTCTCTCTGTGTGCATCTTGCTCTCTCTCTTAGTGTGCGTCTCACTCTCTCTTTCTGTGCATCTCCCTCTCTGTTTGCGGTTTCTCTCTCTGTGCGGTCTCTCTCTCTCTGTGCATCTCCCTCTCTGTGTGCGCGTCTCTCTCTTTGTGTGTCTCTCTCTGTGCCTTGCTCTCTCTCTCTGTTCCTCGCTCTCTCTCTGTTCCTCGCTCTCTCTGTTCCTCGCTCTCTCTCTCTGTGTCTCTCGCTCTCTCTCTGTGTCTCTCTCTCTCTGTGTGTGTGTCTCTCTCTCTGTGTCTCTCTCTGTGTCTCTCGCTCTCTCTCTCTCTGTGTCTCTCTCTCTCTGTGTGTGTGTCTCTCTCTCTGTCTCTGTGTCTCTCTCTCTGTGTCTCTCTCTGTGTCTCTCGCTCTCTCTCTCCGTGTCTCTCTCTCTCTCTCTCTCTCTGTGTGTCTCTCTCTCTCTGTGTCTCTCTCTCTCTCTCTCTCTGCGTCTCTGTGTGTGTGTGTCTCTCTCTCTCTCTCTCTCTCTCTCTCTGTGTCTCTCTCTCTGTCTCGCTCTATCTGTGTCTGTCTGTCTTTATGTCTATCTTCCTCTGTCTCTCTCCCTATCTGTAGTATATCTATGTCCCCTACAAACACCTAACCCTGCTCTCTTCAACTCTGCTCTTTGCTTCTCCCATCCCTGAGATACCAAGCCCCAACAAGCAGGGCCCCAGGAATAGATAAACATGACCGCAGAAACCAACCCAGCACACGCACACATTAATAACGCCTTTTATTATAAGGGATGTTTAAAAAACTTACAGATAAAAGCTGGGAGATCAACAGGGGAAAAGGGATGCTAAATAGGGCATTTAATGGGATCAAAGCACTTTCCTTTCAAAAGATACAGGAAGACACCCTTACAATCAACCCCTTGTTATCCAATGTTTCTGTAATTTGATCTACGGGGCCATCAAAAGCCGCTAACCCTATTACCTAAAAAAATCCTGGACCCATTAAACTCTCCTGTTTCTCGTGTGTCCAATTAACCCTTCGCTGGCAGGAAAAATGCTCATCTCGTTAGTGTACAAAAAAAAACAAATTCTGGACCAGCGTCGTCTGGTATACTGTGAACCTTTTTAGTTACGATTCCTTCGCTGGTTTCACAGAGGTTTCAGGCCATAAAAGAGAGGTCAGATGTTCGAATATTCAGTACAGGTGTGCCCCAAATATTAACGCTCCCTATAACGTATTGCCCCATATAAGCGCTTGTTATTACCCCTGTTACCCCATACAACCCCTCCATATAACTCCTCATATTAACCCTGTATAACCCCTCCCAATTGCCCCATATAATCCCTCCCTGTAACTCCTCCAATTACCCCATATAACTCCTCCTATTGCCCCATATAGCCTGTCCCTATAACTCCTCCTATTACCCCATATACCCGCTCCCTATAACTCCTCCTATTACCCCATATAACTCCTCCCTATTACCCCTCCTATAGCTCCATATAGCCTGTCCCTATAACCCCTCCTATTGCCCCATAAAACCGCTCCCTATAACTCCTCCTATTGCCCCATATAACTGCTCCCTATAACTCCTCCTATTGCCCCATATAACCGCTCCCTATAACTCCTCCTATTGCCCCATAAAACCGCTCCCTATAACTCCTCCTATTGCCCCATATACCTGCTCCCTATACCTCTCCCCCCCCCTCTCTCCACCGCTCTGGCGACACAGGTCACTGACCCTCTACCTTTGACCCCCCCCAGGAATGCAGCTGATGCCTCCAGGCGGCAGACCCCAGAAGGGTGGGCGCTCCCACCTCGCCCGTGCCCGCTGGAGCCTGGCATACACCCTTATCCACAACCCATGTCTCCTCTCCCAACGGGTGCCCCCCTGTGCCAACGGTGCGGGCACCCCGCACAAAACCTAAGGACACGCCACTGCCTGGCACCGACCAAGCACTTCTTGTTACATAGCTACCTCTTCCCCCTCCCCCTCTCCCTCCCACTCACACCACAGGGGCACTGCTGGGCAGGAGTGGGGGGGTGCTGGGGGGAGGGTCACGCCCCACTGCCTGGGTTTTGGGGTGACCCCGTTATTTTTGTAGGTTCTTAAAGACGTCAGTAAAATATATTTCTCCAAGAGTACCGGCTTGCTTCTTGTGCCGATGACTTGATCCACTGTGTATGTGCCTCCCCTTCTCTCTTCCCCCCCCCCCCCCATTCTCTGACTTTCTACCCAGTCTCTGGGGCTCCCCCTCTTTCTCTCACTCTCCCCCCTTCTCTGACTTTCTTTCCAGTCTCTGGGCCTCCCCCTCTCTCACACTGTCTGCCCCCTCTCTCACGCTTTCTCTTCCCTCTCTCTCTTCCTCCTCCCCCTCTCTCACGCTTTCTCTTCCCTCTCTCTGTCTAACTCTTCCTCCTCCCTCTCTCTCACACTTTCTGCCCTCTCTCTGCCTTTCTCCCTCCTCTCTCTCATGCTTTCACCCCTTCTCTCTCACACTTTCTCCCCTGTCTCTCACGCTTTCCCCCCCTTCTCTCTCACGCTTTCTCCCCTTTCTCTCACGCTTTCTCCCCCTTCTCTCTCACACTTTCTCCCCTTCTCTCTCACGCTTTCTCCCCCTTCTCTCTCACGCTTTCTCCCCCTCTCTCTCTCACGGTTTCTCCCCCTTCTCTCTCATGCTTTCTTCCCCTTCTCTCTCTCACACTTTCTCCCCTTCTCTCTCACGCTTTCTCCCCCTTCTCTCTCACACTTTCTCCCGCTTCTCTCTCACACTTTCTCCCGCTTCTCTCTCACGCTTTCTCCCCCTTCTCTCTCATGCTTTCTCCCCCTTCTCTCTCACGCTTTCTCCCCCTTCTCTCTCACGCTTTCTCCCCTTCTCTCTCACGCTTTCTCCCCCTTCTCTCTCACGCTTTCTCCCCCTTCTCTCTCACGCTTTCTCCCCCTTCTCTCTCACGCTTTCTCCCCCTTCTCTCTCTCACGCTTTCTCCCCCTTCTCTCTCATGCTTTCCCCCCTTCTCTCTCACGCTTTCTCCCCCTTCTCTCTCACGCTTTCTCCCCCTTCTCTCTCTCACGCTTTCTCCCCCTTCTCTCTCATGCTTTCCCCCCTTCTCTCTCACACTTTCTCCCATTTCACGCTTTCTCCCCCTTCTCTCTCACGCTTTCTCCCCCTTCTCTCACGCTTTCCCCCCCTTCTCTCTCTCTCCCTCTGTCTCTTTCTATGGGTCTCTGCCACTCTGTCTCCCTCTGGGTATCTGTCTCGTGCTCTCTCTCCCTCTGGGTCTCTGTCACTCTGTCTCTCTCTCTCCCTCTGGGTATCTGTCTCTCTCTCTCCCTCTGGGTCTCTGTCTCTTACCACTTGATTGTGTAATTAACATGAGCAGTGCTGTATAATGCTGCCAGTGTACACGGTAATGTGTATAATATAAAACAGACACGTCACCCTGCCCTACAATGTGTGCTACCTGTGGACTGTAAGGTGACACGAAGCTGGGGTGTCTTATGACATCCTCCATACCAAGTGACCTATTGCATTCAGTGCCCCAGGAGTGCCAACCACCACACCATGAGTAGTCCCAGCCACCATAACACTGGCACTGCCAGGGCACTTGACCCCTTGTTCCTCTCTGCCCTTGACCTCTCTGATACCAGTACAAGCATGAGCTTCTCCCCCTGCTTCCTGAGCCAGCCTGACCTCTCTGAGCCGTCAAGGGAAACGGTGACCTCCCCTGGTGTGGCATCAGTGTTGTTGGTGACCCGGCAGAGATAGACCATGTCATGTTTAATGGGAGTCACTGCGATGCTCCTGTTCGTAAACACTTTGATGGCTACCTCAAGCTCCCTGTATCCTGTGGACCCCTTTGTTTCTGTGTGGACCGTCAAATGATGAACGCCAGCCTCATGGCAGAGCAGCCAGACCTTTTCCGCCATGGGTCCTCCACCTTGCACCTCAGAGGGTTTCGTGCACTCTAGATCAGGGACTCTCTCCAATGAGGTACCACTCAGCTCCTCTGGAGATGAGCAGGTAACATCTTTCCTCCAATTAATGGTGGCCCTAGCCTTCTCCAGCCAGTGCTTAAGCCACACCAAAGGGCAAGAGCAGTGGAAGGGGTTGCTGTGGAGCTGAAAGTGGGACAGAGAAGTCAACGGGTCGAAGGTCCCATCAGCCAGGACCGAGAAGTGATTATTGCTGAGCTGGAGGGATCTCAGACTTTGGGACCAGTTGAAGGCGCCTCGTGGAAGAGTGACCAGCTGATTGTGGTTGAGGTTGAGGAGCTGGAGAGCGGGGAGAGTGGAGAGGTCACTCCAGGGGAAGTCTGAGAGCTGGTTATGGCTGAGATCCAGGCTCTGAAGCAGCACTAGGTCTCTGAAGGTACCGGTGTCTATGGTGGCGATCTTGTTATATGCTAGCCACAGGGAGGTGACGCCCAAGACATTGGAGAAGGAGGTGGCATTGAGCGCGCAGATGTCATTGACAGAGAGGCTGAGCTGAGTGATGTTGAACGGAAGGTTTGTTGGTACGTACTGCAGCTCACGGTAAGAGCAGTCGGCGGAAGGGCGGGTACTGCGGGTGACACAGCGGCAGTTGGCAGGGCAGGGGCTGCCCGGTGCCAGACATAGGTACCACACAGTGCCCAGGAACAGGAGAACAGTCGCCATGTTTCTTACACCCACCTGCAAGGAGACAGTCAAATGTGGGGGGGGGGGTCCTTACAACAGATGTTTCTCTCTCAGGACGGGGCACATTGGTGAAACCAAGTGCTCTGTCTGGATGGAGATGTAAAAACTCTCCCCCCCCCCCTCTCTCTCTTTCCTCCCCTCCCTCCCCATCTAACACTCTACCTCCATTTCTCTCTCTCCCTCCTCCTTTTCTCCCCCCCCTTTCTCTACCCCTCCCAGTCGCCCTCCCCCCTCTTCCTCTCCCCCTCTCTCTCATCCTCCCCCGCTCTCTCTCTCATCCTCTCTCTCTCTACCTCTCCCCCTCTCTCTTCCTCCCCCTCTATCTTCCCCCCTCCATCTCTCTTCCTCCCCCCTCCATCTCTCTTCTGCCCCCTCCCTCTAACTATCCCCTCACTCTCTCCCCCTCTCCTCCCTCTCTCTTCCCCTTCTCTCTATCCCTCCCCCCTCTCTTTCTCTCTCTTCCTCATCCTCGCGCTCTCTCTCTTCCTCCCCCACTGTCTCTTCCCACAGCCCCTCTCTCCCCCCATCCCTCTCTTCTCTCCCTCCCCCACCTCTCTTCTCCCCCCCCCCCCTGCCTCTCTTCTCCCCCTCCCCCCCCCCCTCTCTGTGTTCCTTGGCAGTGGGAGTATAAGATTTCTGGCAGCCCCTGTCCCCTGTCCCAGATTCACACGCTTCCCTCACATGATGCAAGCAAATGCTCTGTCTGGAAGGAGATGTGAAAACTCTCTTCCCCTCTCTCTTTCCCCCCTTTCTTTCCCCTCTCTCTCGCTCTCTCTCTCTCTCTCTCTTTCTCTCTCTCTCACTTCCCTCTCTCTCACTCCCCTCCCTCTCTCTCCCCCTCTCTATCTTCCCCCCTCTCCCTCTTCCCCCCTCTCTCTTTCTCCCCCTTCTCTCATCTCTCTCTCGCTCACTCCCCTCTCTCACTCCCCTCCCTCTCTCACTCCCCTCCCTCTCTCCCATCTCTCTCTTCCCTCCCTCTCTCTCCCCATCTCTCTCTTCCCTCTCTTCCCCCCCTCTCTCCCTCTTCCCCTATCTCTCTCTTCTCTCTCTCTTTCCCCCCTCTCCATCCCCTCTCTCCCATTTCTCTCTTCCCTCCCTCTCTCTCCCCATCTATCTCTCTCTTCTCTCTCTTCCCCCTCTCTCTCACTCCCCTCTCTCTCACTCACTTCTGTCTCTCGCTCACTCCCGTCTCTCTCGCTCACTCCCCTCCCTCTCGCTCACTCCCCTCCCTCTCACTCACTCCTCTCCCTTCTCTCCCCTCTCTCTCTCTTCCCCTCTCTCTCTTCCCACCTCTCTCTCCCTCTCCCCTCTCGCCCCCTCCACTCTCTCTCTCCCCTCTCCTCCCTCTCTCTCCCCCCTCTCTCCCCGTCTCCCCTCTCTCTCACCCCTCCTCTCTCTCCCCTCTCTCTCTCCCCCTCTCTCTCTTCCCTCACTCTCTTACCTCTCTCTTCCTTCTCTCCCCCATCTTTCTTCCCCGATCACTCTTCCCCATCTCTCTCTCCCCCTCACTTTCTCCTCCCCTCTTCTCTCCCCCTTCTCTTTCCCACCTCTAACTCTCCCCCTCTCTCCTTCCTCTCTCTTCCCCACCTCTCTCTCTCCCCTCTCCTTTTATCGCCCTCCTCGTCCTCCCTCGCCCCAACTCGCTCTCTCGAGCCTCTCTTTCACTTGCATCATATCTCAATCTCTCCCTCTCTCCCGGAACCCTCACCCACACTCCCAGGCACTCTGATCAGTCTCTCCCTCTCTCCCGGAACCCTCACCTACACTCCCAGGCACTCTGATCAGTCTCTCCCTCTCTCCCGGAACCCTCACCCACACTCCCAGGCACTCTGATCAGTCTCTCCCTCTCTCCCGGAACCCTCACCTACACTCCCAGGCACTCTGATCAGTCTCTCCCTCTCTCCTGGAACCCTCACCCACACTCCCAGGCACTCTGATCAGTCTCTCCCTCTCTCCCGGAACCCTCACCCACACTCCCAGGCACTCTGATCAGTCTCTCCCTCTCTCCCGGAACCCTCACCCACACTCCCAGGCACTCTGATCAGTCTCTCCCTCTCTCCCGGAACCCTCACCCACACTCCCAGGCACTCTGATCAGTCTCTCCCTCTCTCCCGGAACCCTCACCCACACTCCCAGGCACTCTGATCAGTCTCTTCCCTCTCTCCCGGAACCCTCACCCACACTCCCAGGCACTCTGATCAGTCTCTCCCTCTCTCCCGGAACCCTCACCCACACTCCCAGGCACTCTGATCAGTCTCTCCCTCTCTCCCGGAACCCTCACCCACACTCCCAGGCACTCTGATCAGTCTCTCCCTCTCTCCCGGAACCCTCACCCACACTCCCAGGCACTTTGATCAGTCTCTCCCTCTCTCCCGGAACCCTCACCCACACTCCCAGGCACTCTGATCAGTCTCTCCCTTTTACCACTATCTCTCTTTATTTCTCTGTTCCCAAACCTCTCTCTATCTTTCCCTCCACCTCTCCCTATCTTTCCCTCCACCTCTCCCTATCTGCCCCCCCCACCTCTCCCTGTCTCTCTCTGTGTGTGTCTCTCTCTGTGTCTCTGTCTCTCGCCCCACCCTACTTTTTTCTATCCTCCCTTCTCTCTAGCGCCCCCTCACCTCCCTACCCCCTTTTCCCCTCTCCCCAAACTCTCGCGCCACGCTGCAGTACCTCAGTCTTTTCTCTTCTCCTCTGTTAATCGGATTCAATAAGTAAACACATCCCCTCTCCCCCCCCCCTCCTCCTCCCCACGGGCTGGGAACAACCCCAAAAATAACATCATTAAGCCAAACTCCATTCCTCTGCCAGATACAAGGCCCAGAATCCTTTGCAGTCGCTTTCTCTGAGTCCCTTCTCACTGACCTGAGGTCAGACTCACTGATTTTAAAAACAATTTTTAGTGTGAGGCCTGTCTGGCAATAGAGGGGTTAAGTGGAGGGGGAAAATATGATGAATAACATCAAGCTCCGTGCAGAAAGGAGGCCATCTTTAAATTCTCTCCCTCCCTAGTTCTCTATCTCTTTCCCCCTCCCGACCTCTCTCTCTCCCCCCCATGACCTCTATCTCCCCCCCTCCCGACCTCTGTCTCTCCCCCTGACCTCCCCCCCCTGACCTCTCTCCCCCAGCTTCTTTCTGCCCCCACACCTCTCTCTGCCCCCACACCTTTCTCTCCCCCCACACACTTCTCCCCCCCACACATTTCTCTCCCCCCCATACCTCTCTCCCTCCCATACCTCTCTCCCTCCCATACCTCTCCCCCCCCCACAACTCTCTCCCACCCTACACCTCTCCCCCCCCCCCTGCAGCACATCTCCAAGTAGCACATTGTAAGTAGCAGCAAAACTGAAGTTTAAAAGGAAGTTCAGAAGAAGTGAAGAAGTGGACAACACGTACTGGCCCTGATTCCCAGATTTGAACTACGCTGGAAAGGAGGATATTATCTATCCCAGACTACGCATCGCAGCACGTTACTATTGCTGTGATGCCGCCTTTACTATTTATATTGGCTGTGACCTCACTTCTAAAATTATGCACTTCTTTCTACCAGCCTCAGTATGTCTCTAACTCTATTCATATATCTCCATCTCTCCTTCCTTCACCACTTCTCCGATCACCTGAACTCCTTTCTTACCTGCGCCCTCTGACACTGCACAGCTGTACACCCTGCACTAAATCACACCCCTACAAATCATCCTCACACATCCTCTTTCTATCCATGCTTCTCCTCCTTGCTTCTGGGGATATCTCTCCCAATCCTGGTCCCTGTCTTATTCCTACATGCGCTTGTCCTCGCCTGTCAATTGCAACTTCTACTCCTGGTGTCAACCCCTCCAACCTCATACCCATCCCCTGCCACCCTCCCTCCTCTCTCCCTTTCTCCTGTGCTCTTTGAATGGACACTCCCTTTCTAACAAGTTCCTCTCTGCATGACTTCTTTCTCTCTCACTCTGCTCCTATTTGCTATAACTGAGACCTGGCTCACTCTGTCTGACTCTGCTCTAGAAGCTGCCCTCCCTTATGGTGCATTTCTTTCTCTCACACTCCGTGCCCTGATGGCAGGGGTAGAGGCGTGGGGCTCCTGCTCTCCTCTCTTTGCCGTTACCATGCCCTTCCTATTCCCCCCTCTCTTGCTTTTCCCTCCTTTAAGGCTCACACTGTCCAGATCTCTCCCTGTCCACGTGGCGGTCATCTATTGCCCACCTATCTCTACTCATCCCCCTTCTGCCTTTCTCTCACTTTGAATCCTGGCTCTCTTTCTTTCTCTCCTCAGACTCCCCTGTTCTTCTCCTTGGGGACTTCAACTGCTACATTGATGACCCCTCTCCCCTGGGCTGCCTGCTTTCTCTCTAACCTCTTGTTTTGGCCTTCAACAGTGGACTGCCCCCACAAGGACGGCCACTATCTAGATCTGGTTTTCACTAAAAAAAATTCTCTAATTTCTCCATTTCCCCCTTTCCTCTCTCTGACCATCACCTTGTCTCTTTTTCTCTCTCTCTCGCTTCTCCCCTTCTCCACCTCCATCTACCCCTCGGTTCTGCAGAAACCTGCGCTCTATTAATCTACCAGCCTTTGAGTCCACTTTATGCTCCTCCTTCTCCTCTCTCAGTACTGCTACAGACCCTGACAACCTGGTCAGGAACTACAACTTTGCCTTATCCTCCTCCCTTGATCTACATGCCCCGCTTTCTCTCTGCCGTCCTCGCCCTTCTAACCCTAGACCCTGGCTAAATTCCCACACGTGCATGCTGCGTTCCTCTGAACGCCTCTGGAGGAAAACACTCTCGCAGACTTCCTTCACTACAAATTTATTCTATCCTGCTTCAACTCTGCCCTCTCTCAGCTAAACAAACCTTCTTTTCTTCACTAATCAACACACACAAGTCTAACCCACGCTGACTCTTCTCTGTCTTTGACTCTCTACTCAAACCACCCTCAGCTGCCTCTACTTCTTGCATCTCACCTCAGGACTTTGCTGACTATTTTAAGGAAAAGGTGGAATTCATACGTCAGAACATCCCTTCTGTTTCCTCCTCCCATCCTACATCGCTTCCCAACTCTCCTCCTGCCTTACTAGACTCTTTTTCAGCTGTCACAGAAGAGGATGTATCACTGTTGATCTCCTCTTCTCCCTCTACCACTTGCCCTATTGACCCCATTCCCTCCCATCTCCTAAAACCTTTTGCTCCTACTATAATCCCTACGCTCACACACATTTTTAACTCCTCCTTCTACTCTGGAACCTTTCCATCCTCCTTGAAGCATGCAACAGTTATACCATTACTAAAAAACTGCAAGCTTGACCCTACCTGTCTTTCTAACTATCGACTTGTCTCCCTCCTGCCTTTTGCCTCTAAACTCCTTGAAAATCTTGTATTCTATCGCTTGCTCTATTTTCTCAACACCTATTCTCTCCTAGACCCTATACAATCTGGCTTCCGCACTGCTCACTCCACTGAAACAGCCCTCACTAAAATAACCGAAGACCTCCATGCTGCCAAAGACAGAGGTCATTACACTCTGCTCATATTACTCAACCTCTGCAGCATTTGACACTGTGGACCACCCTCTTCTCCTTCACATTCTCCATACTCTTGGTATTCGTAACAAAGCTCTATCCTAGATCTCATCCTACCTCTCCCATTGTACTTTCAGTGTCTTTTCTACTAACACCTCCTCCTATTGATCTCTCTGTGGGGGTACCCCAGGGCTCTGTCCTTTGACCGCTCCTCTTTTCTCTGTACACACTCACTCTAGGTGACCTAATCACATCTTTTGGGTTTAAATATCACCTCCATGCTGACGAAACACAAATTTACTTTTCAACCCCTGACCTTACACCTGCTGTACAGACCAAAGCTTCGGAATGTGTTTCTGCGATATCACCCTGGATGGCCCTTCGCCGCTGTAGAGGGAGAAATGGGGTGGCCCGGGATTAAAGGGGTTACACCCCATTTGGCCATCCCCTGACCTCACCCGGGAGTCAAAGGGTTAACTGGGCTAAGACCCAGAACGGTGATTTAACCCCTGTAATGACATGTACATGTGTATTCCCCTGTTTCCCCTGTTTTATTGTAACATCTGGTCTGCAGCCCACACACACTGGGATCCATCCGGGAGCACCAGGGTTAATAGTTGTATAGTGATTATAGCCCTTTGTGTAGATTTTCCCGCCTTTTCATGCACCATTTTGCAGGTTCCCATAGGCCGCCATTAGGGCTCAATGCTTTTTAATGGTGAATCTTGCTGTGGAGTCCGGTTCCTGAGAAGACCAGCAGATGGCGTCCGAGAGGGAGAGCGGCGGTTTCCCATTGAAAGTCTATGGGCTCATTGACTTCAATGGAGAAACCCTCGAAAGAGCTTTCCAGGAACGAGTTGGCTGCCGTCCAAACCGCTTAACCGCAAAGCGGATACATTTTCAATAGGAGAGCTTTGATCACTTACAAGTCAAGTTCAACGACAAGTGATGTGGGAATAAACAGTTCTGGGGGCCCTAGAAATAAAATTCTTTCTGTCCCTAGTTCCTAGGCTTCCTCCCACTCGACCACAACCGGGTCCCCGTATCCTGGACCCCCGATAAGGGTCGAACCCATAAGAGCGGGCCGCGCCATAGGTTCCAATGGCTGCAGGCCGAACCGGCTCAGGAAAACGGCTAAGTGTGAAAGGCTGAATTTTGGTATTCCATAGCTCCGGTTCTGGAGAGTCCAGAGAGTCGGGGTTTGGGGTATCTGTAGCCACTGCTCCGGCATCGCTGCAGAACCATCCTTGACCCTCTGAGACCAACCCGATGGAGTATGGACCCCCTTGAAAGTTCGGGATTTTTCCCATAGACTCCAATGGCGGCCAAACCCCATTGACCGGCTACGGTGGAAAACTCCCATTGACTTCAACGGCGGCATCGCCCCATTGAAAGTCTATGGCGGGGATTCCCATAGCCGCCCATGGCGGCGGATTGCCATTGAAAGTCTATGGCGGCGAAGCCGGTGGTTTTCAATGGGGATTTAGTGAAAAAACGTGATTTCTTTTAGCGGAGACTTTTGTATTAAAATGTAAAACGGTTTTAAGAGTATTTGTGTATCTCTGGTTTCCCAGGTCGTAGCAGGTCGCAAATTGGACCATAGGGTGTCCCAGTTCCGGCATTGAGAACTGGGAAGTTTGGACCTGCTGGACCCAAAGGAACCGGATATTTTAATATGTTCATTTTTTATCCCACATACTGTATTCCAAGATATGGGTACAACTCAGAGGAAATTCCTTTGCATACCAGAGTAGCATATGGCCAGAAAGGCGACCCCATGTCTAGGACCTTAGTATGTTTCAAAGGATTTTGTCACCTCCACTGTTTGCATGAGGGTGGAGACTCCTCAAACCAGAGTAGTCTTCAAGTGTTCCATTTCACACCTCACAACAAAGGATTTCCTGCCCTGTACTCCATTTGGTAGACTAGCTGGCATTCCTGATATAGAGGAGGGGTTAGAGAAATGGGACCCCCGAGCTCTACTGCGCATATCCCAACTGGCCGGGGGGGCATGGGTCAAAAAGTGTTCCCACGTTAGCCACTGGCTAGAGGTAATTGAGCACCAATCCCAGGTACTCAATGTTAAGTATAGGGCACAAAAGGTTTATAAACTGCTGTTCACCCTGTATCCTTTGTCTTCAATTTATCATCTGATGGCTACCTGATTGCGAGAGAATTGCTATGCTATATACTTCTCATTCCCCAACCCCAAAGTAAGTGTACTTCTTGTCTGTTACTGTATTATTCGTGTGTTCACCTATCCAAAGGAATAAATAAACTTTATTATATCTAAGACTCGTTTCAGTTCAGACCCAGTGATAAATATATATCATCTGTTATATATATTTATGTGACCTTATACAGCCTGCCATAATCTCACCGTGACAGCCGCCTTAAATTTAACATGGCAAAAACAGAGCTCCCCATACTGCCTCCCAAACCTGGCCCTTCTACCTCCTTCAACATTACTGTTGGAAGTACGATTATTCACCCAGTAGCACAAGCATGCTGCCTGTGGGTCACACTCGACTCCTCTTGCGTTCAAAACGTTTCTAAAACCTGTCCCTTTTTCCTCCGCAATATCGCCCTTTCTGACTGCTAAAACTCTGACTCAGGCCCTCATTCTCTCCCGTCTTGATTACTGTAACCTCCTGCTGTCCGGCCTTCCTGCCTCTCACCTGTCTCCCCTACAATCTGTCCTAAACGCTGCTGCCAGAATCACTCTACTCTTTCCTAAATCTGTCTCAGCATCTCCCCTTCTGAAATCCCTCTCCTGGCTTCTGATCAAATCCCGTATCTCGCACTCAATTCTCCTCCTCACTTTTAAAGCTTTACACTCTTCTGCCCCACCTTACATCTCAGCCCTAATTTCTCACTACGCACCACCCAACTTGCGTTCTGCTCAAGGATGTCTTCTTTCTACCCCCTTTGTATCTAAAGCCCTCTCCTGCCTTAAACCTTTCTCACTGACTGCCCCACACCCTTGGAATGCCCTTCCCCTCAATACCCGACTAGCACCCTCTCTATCCAGCTTTAACACCCACCTTAAGACACACTTGCTTAAAGAAGCATATGAATAGCACTGTGGATAATACTATACACATGATACATAAAGCTTGGCCCCCTGCAGATGCACTTTCCAGAACATCCTCCTTCTGTCTCCATACGTTCTTCCTACCTACCAATTAGATTGTAAGCTCTTCGGAGCAGGGATTCCTCTTCCGAAATGTTACTTTTATGTCTGAAGCACTTATTCCCATTATGTGTTATTTGTATTATTTGTTATTTATATGTTTGTCACATGTACTGTATTACTACTGTGAAGCACTATGTACATTAATGGCAATATATAAATAAAGACATACATATATACACCTCTCTCCCCCCCACACACCTCTCCCCCCAAACCTCTCTACCACCCCCCCACACCTCTCACCCGCACACCTCTCTCCACCTCTTACCTCTCTCCCCCCAAACACCTCTCTCCCCCCACACACCTCTCCCCCCCCCACACCTCTCCCCCCACACACCTCTCCCCCCACACACCTCTCCCCCCACACACCTCTCCCCCCACACACCTCTCCCCCCGACCTCTCTCTCCCCGACCTCTCTCTCTTCACCCATCTCCCCGACCTCCCTCTCCTCCCCCGACCTCCCTCTTCTCCCCCGACTTCTTTCTGGCCCCCGACTTCTTTCTGCCCCCCACATCTCTCTCTGCTCCCACTTCTCTCTCTGCCCCCACACCTCTCTCTCTGCCCCCACACTTCTCTCTGCCCCCACCTGTCTCTGCCCCACACCTCTCTCTCTGCCCCCACACCTCTCTCTCTGCCCCCCCACCTCTCTCTGCCCCCACACCTCTCTCTCTGCCCCCACACCTCTCTCTCTGCCTCCACACCTCTCTCTCGGCCCCCACAAATATTTCTCGGCCCCAAACCTCTCTCTCTGCCCCCACACCTCTTTCTCTGCCCCCACACCTCTCTCTCTCTGCCCCCACACCTCTCTCTCTGCCCCCACACCTCTCTCTCTGCCCCCACACCTTTCTCTCTGCCCCCACACCTTTCTCTCTGCCCCCACACACCTCTCTCTGCCCCCACATACTTCTCTGCCCCCACACACTTCTCTCCCCCCCCCCAGTCCCCCCCCCCCACACCTCTCTCCAACCCCCTACACCTCTCTCCAAACCCCCACACCTCTCTCCAACCCCCCCACACCTCTCTCCAAACCCCCCGCACCTCTCTCCAAACCCCCCACACCTCTCTCCAACCCCCCACACCTCTCTCCAAACCCCCCACACCTCTCTCCAAACCCCCACACCTCTCCACCACCCCCCACACCTCTCCACCCCCCACACACCTCTCTCCACCCCCCCACTCCTCTCTCCACCCCCCACTCCTCTCTCCACTCCCCCACTCCTCTCTCAACCCCCTCACACACCTCTCCACCCCCCCCACACACCTCTCTCCCAACACAGACCTCCCCGACCACTCTCCCCACCGACCTCTCTTCCACCCACACCTCTTTCCCTCCCCCACACCTCTCCACCCCCGAACACCTCTCTCCACCCCCCCCACTCCTCTCTCCACCCCCCCCCCACTCCTCTCTCCACCCCCCCCCCTCACTCCTCTCTCCTCCACACCTCTCTCTCTGCCCCCACACCTCTTTCTCTGCCCCCACACCTCTTTCTCTGCCCCCACACCTCTTTCTCTGCCCCACACCTCTCTCTCTGCCCCACACCTCTCTCTCTGCCCCCACACCTTTCTCTCTGCCCCCACACACCTCTCTGCCCCCACACACTTCTCTCCCCCCCCACACACCTCTCTCCACCCCCCCCACACCTCTCTCCAAACCCCCACACCTCTCTCCAACCCCGCCACACCTCTCTCCAAACCCCCCACACCTCTCTCCAAACCCCCCACACCTCTCTCCAACCCCCCCACACCTCTCCAAACCCCCCACACCTCTCTCCAAACCCCCACACCTCTCCACCACCCCCCACACCTCTCCACCCCCCACACACCTTTCTCTACCCCCCACTCCTCTCTCCACCCCCCCCACTCCTCTCTCCACCCCCCCTCCTCTCTCAACACCCTCACACACCTCTCCACCCCCCCCCCACACACCTCTGTCCCCCACACAGACCTCCCCGACCACTCTCCCCATCGACCTCTCTTCCCCCCACACCTCTTTCCCTCCCCCACACCTCTCCACCCCCCACACACCTCTCTCCACCCCCCCCCACTCCTCTCTCCATCCCCCCACTCCTCTCTCCACCCCCCCACTCCTCTCTCAACCCCCTCACACACCTCTCCACCCCCCCACACACCTCTCCCCCCCACACAGACCTCCCCGACCACTCTACCCATGACCTCTCTCCACCCCCCAGACACCTCTCTCCACCCCCCCCCCCCCACACACCTCTCTCCCACACACACCTCCCTGGCCACTCTCCCCACCGACCTCTCTTCCCCCCACACCTCTTTCCCTCCCCCATACCTCTCTCCCCACACACCTCTCTCTCCCCCCACACCTCTCTTTCTCTCCCCCCCCCCCCCCGTTCTCTCCCTTATTTACCCGGCCATGATTTTCTCTCAGATTGTCAGCACAGAGACCATACTGGTAACGGTTAGGCTGGTATATTGGTCTTGGGCTGGCATATTAGGGTATGGATTAGGATGGCATGTTAGAGTAAGATTTAGGCGGGCATATAGGGTTAGGCTGGTGTATTAGGTCTAGGCTGGTATATTAGGGTTAGGCTTTCATATTAGGGTAAAGGTTTGGCAGGGGTTAGTCTGAGTACGACCCTCATTTGCTCAGCACCACAGGGTACATATCCCTCTCCTCCGTTACCCCTCCCTGCACTCCCACATTACTTCCTCTGCCTTGCACTCCTCTGCTCTCCCAGCTGTCAGATTGAGGTCAGATAATTGTCACACCTTCTCATAAAAGCTTTTCCAGTGCTCTGTATCTCGGCCTGGGGGATCCTCAGAAAGAGGGGGGGGCGGGGGGTGAGAGGAGGGAGGGAGGAGAGGGAGAAAGATGTGTGCAGTGACATGAGAGAGAGGTTACTCATCGGAGGTGAAGTGAGACACTCGAAAAGCGAGAGACAGGCCACGCGAGCGAGCTACAGAGCGAGAGAGAGAGAGGCTGCGCTTATAGTGCCGGCGACAGCGACGCTCCGTCGCGTCAAAAACAAATGCGTCGGCGCTTATAGTGCGCGCGATGGCGACCAAGCGACAGCGCGACCAAAAATCTGGTAGTCACTCTTACTTGATTTTTTCGGCGACGGTCTCTCCTTGCGGCCAATCAGAGAGCTTTTCCGTCCCTCTGCCGTCCCCCTTTCTGATGTCACTGGCCTTGTAGCCAGCGACGTCGCCTAAACTTGAATTGCATCTATCGCAATGGCGACGGGTGACGTCATCGGTCGCGTCGCCGGCACTGTAAGCGCAGCCAAAGACGCGCACACTTATTGCAGGATTTTCCATTGGCAAAGTCACATGACTAACGGGCAAGTCGCGCTGGTCACGTGACCCTGGTATTTTTAGCGCCGTTTTCGTTCGCGAGTTGCTGAAACAACAGAAGCGTTGCTGAAATTTGGAGTGAGAACGCTCTGAAAAAAAACGGATACTTTGCCATTCCCCCCCCCCCCCGAAGTTGGGAAAACCGTTTCGAAGACGCTGCTGGCGGGAAAAATGCGACCTTTTTTTTTTCTGCGAGAGGTCGCAGGTGGGAAAAAAAAAACGTGTCATCCGGAACGAGAGGAGGTCACACTCCTCTAATAAAGAGACGGGCGCAGGTGGAACAGGACACGCAGGTTATGGGTGACCGTGAGACGTTGGAGTGGCCGCCTGTCGCACGTTTCCTCTATGTACAAAACATATCTCCTGCCGGGGCTCGCGGCTGGAAGGGATAGTCCTGAGAAATCCCAGGGGAATCGCATGAAGGAAGCGAGATCCAGGCACACGGGCTTCTGTATATGTATTCAGCAATAGAACCAACGTTTCGGCTGCCACACAGTCTTTGTCAAGGTGAGGGCCCTTACGCGTGAAACAGACTGCGTTCCTGACCGCGAGACTTTCCCAGACGGGGAGAGTGAATGAGCCCGATGACTGTAGGATGAGTGTTGCGTGAGTCAGGGCGTCCGAGATATCAGGACAGTGGTTACAGCTAATCAGGGCGAGTGAGAGGGGGGAGAGTGACACATACAAACCGAGGGAGGGAGTGCGATACAGAGAGGGGGCGAGAACATAGAAACAGATGGGTCGAGTTACAGTGCGACACACATTCACTCACTCAAACAGCACGCTCTCACTCGTGCGCACTCTATCACTCGGGTGCGTGCTCTCTTTCACTCGTCCTCTCTCTTTCTCGCCCTCTCACTCGCCCTCTCGCTCTTGCCCTCTCTCTTGCCCTCTCTCTCTCTTGCCGTCTCTTGCCTTCTCCTCTCTCACCCTCCCTCTCTCTTGCCCTCTCTCACTCTCACTCTCTCTTGCCCTCCCTCTCTTGCCATCTCTCTCTCGCCCTCGCTCTCTCGCCCTCTCTTGCCTTCTCTCTCGCCCTCCCTCTCTTGCCCTCTCTCTGTCTCGCCCTCTCTCACTCTTCCTCTCTCTTGCCCTCTCTCTCTCGCCCTCTCTCTCGCGTGCAGAAAGGGAGAGACAGACATTACAGAATCAGGGAAGGAGGGGGGGGGATCCAGAAAGAGAGGTACAGTAAGAGAAACAGAAGAAGAGTGACACGCAGAGGGGGAGAGGGAGAGTGACACGCAGAGGGGGAGAGGAGAGTGACATGCGGAGAGGGAGAGTGACATGCAGAGGGGGAGAGGGAGAGTGACATGCAGAGGGGGAGAGGGAGAGTGACGTGCAGAGGGGGAGAGGGAGAGTGACATGCAGAGGGGGAGAGGGAGAGTGACATGCAGAGGGGGAGAGGGAGAGTGACATGCAGAGGGAGAGGGACATGCAGAGGGGGAGAGGGAGAGTGACATGCAGAGGGGGAGAGGGAGAGTGACATGCAGAGGGGGAGAGGGAGAGTGACATGCAGGGGGGGAGAGGGAGAGTGACACGCAGAGGGAGAGAGGGAGAGTGACATGCAGAGGGGGAGAGGGAGAGTGACATGCAGAGGGGGGAGAGGGAGAGTGACATGCAGAGGGGGAGAGGGAGAGTGACATGCAGAGGGGGAGAGGGAGAGTGACATGCAGGGGGGGAGAGGGAGAGTGACACGCAGAGGGAGAGAGGGAGAGTGACACGCAGAGGGGGAGAGGGAGAGTGACACGCAGAGGGGGAGAGGGAGAGTGACACGCAGAGGGGGAGAGGGAGAGTGACATGCGGAGGGGGAGAGGGAGAGTGACATGCGGAGAGGGAGAGTGACATGCAGAGGGGGAGAGGGAGAGTGACATGCAGAGGGGGAGAGGGAGAGTGACGTGCAGAGGGGGAGAGGGAGAGTGACATGCAGAGGGGGAGAGGGAGAGTGACATGCAGAGGGAGAGGGACATGCAGAGGGGGAGAGGGAGAGTGACATGCAGAGGGGGAGAGGGAGAGTGACATGCAGAGGGGGAGAGGGAGAGTGACATGCAGGGGGGAGAGGGAGAGTGACACGCAGAGGGAGAGAGGGAGAGTGACACGCAGAGGGGGAGAGGGAGAGTGACATGCAGAGGGGGAGAGGGAGAATGACACGTAGAGGGGGAGAGGGAGAGTGACAAGCAGAGGGGGAGAGGGAGAGTGACATGCAGAGGGGGAGAGGGAGAGTGACATGCAGAGGGGGAGAGGGAGAATGACACGCAGAGGGGGAGAGGGAAAGTGACATGCAGAGGTGGAGAGGGAGAGTGACACGCAGAGGGGGAGAGGGAGAGTGACACACAGAGAGAGAGAGGGGTAAGAGAAAACAGAAGCCGAGGATAGAAAGAGAGACCCCAGATGAGAGAGAAAGGCAGAGGGTAACTCGGAGGAGGAGGGAGAGAGACACGCGTGGAGGGTGAGCCTGAAGCATACACAGACTGATACATATGGAGAAGCGAAGAGGAGGATAGAACAGGTAGATTGTCAGCTCTTCTGCGCATATATAAGATTGAAGTATTATTGTTAGACAGTCTCTGGAGTCGCAGTGTATAGGAGTTGGTATCGGCAGTGATACCCGGTGTGTCGTCCCGCCCGTTGTGACGCACTTCCGGGCGCCAACGGAGGACGTCACGTGTAGCAGAAGGAAGCGTCGCCATCATCGGCAGCTATCCAAGGAAGCTCCTGCAGGCATCTACACGTGGCACGCGTCCACCAACACCATCCGTCGGACACCTACACTACCCTCACCTGCGCCTGTCCTAGGGACCTGCTGTAAGTAGGATCCGGTTTTTACACACCGGATCCTAGACCTGCTCGTCACCAGCCAGCTGCATTTTATCGTGTTTATTAAATCATCTTATTAATAGTCAGCCTATTGTTTAGTGTTGTGTGTGTCTGTTTGTCTACAGTATGTCTATGTGTTTTTTGTCATAACCACACTGTGTTACACTATGATCTTGTCCTCTTGTCTCCCCTGCATGTCCTAACATTTCTGCTGCTGAGGAACCTGCTGTCCACTGGACCAGAGCAACATCCATTGGATATTCCAAATCATCCATTGAACTTTTATATCTCCCATTTGGACTTTAAGGCGCCGGTCTGTATTGCTTTCTTTGTCTATCACTAACTGTGTTTGGGTTAGTTTTTCCTGGCAGCCTTGCCATGTTGTAATATCATACTATTCACCACGTTGTTGTTGTTAATATTTGCATTGCATTTGTATACACTTTTATTTTTAGCGCTAAACACACCATCCTTTTTTCCAGGAATGTGAGAGTGCTGGGAGCCCTGTGCTGACAGGTGGCAGGCAGCCTGTGTGCAGAGGTGTGAGTTTCTGTCCTAGGAATTATCAGAAGCGAAGACGTCTGCGGATGCACATCACTGCCCCGTGTCCTATACCCTCACTCACTGCCCCACACCTCTCCCTCACTCACTGCCCCACACCTCTCCCTCACTCACTGCCCCACACCTCCCCCTCACTCACTGCACCACACCTCTCCCTCACTCACTGCCCACACCTCTCCCTCACTCACTGCCCCACACCTCTCACTCACTCACTGCCCCACACCTCCCCCTCACTCACTGCCCCACACCTCTCCCTCACTCACTGCCCCACACCTCTTCCTCACTCACTGCCCCACACCTCTCCCTACCTCACTGCCCCACACCTCTCCCTCACTCACTGCCCCACACCTCCCCCTCACTCACTGCCCCACACCTCTCCCTCACTCACTGCCCAACACCTCTCCCTCACTCACTGCCCCACACCTCTTCCTCACTCACTGCCCCACACCTCCCCCTCACTCACTGCCCCACACCTCCCCCTCACTCACTGCCCCACACCTCCCCCTCACTCACTGCCCCACACCTCTCCCTCACTCACTGCCCCACACCTCTCCCTCACTCACTGCCCCACACCCCTCCCTCATTGCCCCACACCTCTGCAATGTCCTTTCCCCCCTCACTATCCCACTGGCACCCTCTCCCTCCCTCACTGCCCCACACCTCTGCAATGCCCTTTCCCCCCTCACTATCCACGGGCACCCTCTCCCTCACTCACTGCCCCACACCTCTGCAATGCCCTTTTCCCCTCACTATCCCACTGGCACCATCTCCCTCCCTCACTGCCCCACACCTCTGCAATGCCCTTTCCCCCCTCACTATCCCACTGGCACCCTCTCCCTCACTCACTGCCCCACACCTCTCCCTCCCTCACTGTCCCACACCTCTGCAATGTCCTTTCCTCCCTCACTATCCACTGGCGCCCTCTCCCTCCCTCACTGCCCCACCCCTCTGCAATGTCCTTTCCCCCTCACTATCCCATGGGCACCCTCTCCCCCACTCACTGCCCCACCCCTCTGCAATGCCCTTTCCCCCCTCACTATCCCACTGGCACCCTCTCCCTCACTCACTGCCCCACACCTCTCCCTCCCTCACTGCCCCACCCCTCTGCAATGCCCTTTCCCCCCTCACTATCCCACTGGCCCACACCTCTCCCTCCCTCACTGCCCCACACCTCTGCAATGTCCTTTCCCCCCCTCACTATCCCACTGGCAACCTCTCCCTCCCTCACTGCCCCACACATCTGCAATGCCCTTTCCCCCCTCACTATCCCACTTGCACCCTCTCCCTCCCTCACTGCCCCACACCTCTGCTATGTCCTTTCCCCCCTCACTATCCCACTGGCAACCTCTCCCTCCCTCACTGCCCCACACATCTGCAATGCCCTTTCCCCCCTCACTATCCCACTTGCACCCTCTCCCTCCCTCACTGCCCCACACCTCTGCTATGTCCTTTCCCCCCTCACTATCCCACTGGCACCCTCTCCCTCACTCACTGCCCCACACCTCTGCAATGCCCTTTCCCCCCTCACTATCCCACTGGCACCCTCTCCCTCACTCACTGCCCCACACCTCTGCAATGCCCTTTCCCCCCTCACTATCCCACTGGCACCCTCTCCCTCACTCACTGCCCCACACCTCTCCCTCACTCACTGCCCTACACCTCTCCTCACTCACTGCCCCACACCTCTCCCTCCCTCACTGCCCCACACCTCTGCTATGTCCTTTCCCCCCTCACTATCCCACTGGCACCCTCTCCCTCACTCACTGCCCCACACCTCTGCAATGCCCTTTCCCCCCTCACTATCCCACTGGCACCCTCTCCCTCACTCACTGCCCCACACCTCTCCCTCACTCACTGCCCCACACCTCTCCCTCCCTCACTGCCCCACACCTCTGCAATGCCCTTTCCCCCCTCACTATCCCACTGGCACCCTCTCCCTCTGCAGACGCACTTACCAGAACACCCTGCTACTGTCTCTGAAAATTCACCCTACTTAACACTTAGATTGTAAACTCTGCGGGGCAGGGACTTCTTTTCCTAATGTTACTTTTATGTCTCATCGCTTATTCCCGTTATGTTATATTATCATGTTACGTGTATTACCGCTGTGACGCCCTATATACTGTGTGTGTGTATATATATATATCGATATATAAAGATATACAGCAAATAAAAAGATCAGTTGTGAGCACATTCACATGTCGTAGACTTGGCTGCAACCCTGCCTTTCACCATTATCACCTAACATACAGTGCTTCCACCGCAGCAAGGGATTCTGGGAAATTATATGCAAATGAGCACACCTTTTCACCCACCAAAAGTGATCTAATTGTGGTAAAGACATACATACATACAGAGAGAGTATGAGGGGGGCTATTCTCATAGCTGTGAAGTTCTTTTCAGAAGTTGTGGAATGAAATCAGGGGGGGAGTATAACTTCCAATTTTATAATGTCTCCAGTTGTATATATGTCCCCTAAAATTTCCAACCAAGTAACTTAGGGAGAGATGCCTGTGCTGAAAAATGAACACACCTGAAGTACCATGGGAGATATGCTAATGTCTTTGCAAAGTATATATAAATGAGTCACACCTCCTAAAATATTTCCAAAAGATCAATACAGACAAGTTTAAGGGCCCTTGTGATGAAGGAGGTACTGGTGTCAGACCGAAGAGGATCAGAACATGGAAAACTCACTGTCACATATTCTCGCTCACACCTCCCTGCCTCATCCTCCCTCCCTGCTAAGGGGTGGTAACTCATCTAATTTCATACCGACCAACCTTAAAACTCACCTCTTAAATCAAGCATCCCAATAACTGAGCTCCTGACTACTGTCCCACATCCACAGTCACTCCTACCAAGCACTGCCATTTACTGCACCTACCCACCATCAAGGCCAGGCACTGCCACTTACAGATAGTGAGGAAAATTTAAACTAAAAGCATGTGATCAGCGCTCAAACCTATAAAACTATACCTAAATATTAGCTAAAATAACCAGGTGCTTACAAAATAAAAATAAATATTTAAGGTGTCCAATATAAGAAAAAAACCTAATGTGAATTCCTCACAGCCTGTTGTGGCAGGTTGGGGAATGGCTGCCTTGGGAATATAACAACCCTATCCACAAGGGCTGTATGGCATACACAGAGAGATAACAAATGACACAAATATAACACAGACAATAATTCCCTGGCGCACTATCAGATAATAAACCTGACGAATCGGAGTAGTCCATGAATCAAAAGATGGTATAAAGAAGATCCACAGTCCACAATGTCCCGTTCTTTTACACAGAATGCTGGTCTGAAAATACAAATAAAACAACCATTGCGCAGTACCTATGGTCAGTAATCCAAGACCCCACCGTTGCTATCTACTTACTTAAAAATAGATAAGAATGGGCCTCAAAAGGTTTCTTTAAGTCCCCCCACGATTGGCTCCGACTGATTCCTGCTGCTGGTATCACGCTTTACACTTCCAGCATCAGCATCACCATACCGATTGGGAACAGAAAGGGCACCAATAGTATAGCACTATAACATTTATTGTTAAAAAATGACAAGCATAAAAACATGCACTCACATGCGAGAATGCCCTATGTGCGTCCTACAACGTGCCGTCCGCTTCACATGGGAGGATGCCGAGGGATTGCAGGGGGAGGCTGGAGCCGGCGTGGGTCCCCGCTTCGTGGCCGCGACTCGGAGCGCCTAGTCCCTCCTCCGATGACGTTCCCCGTCAATCAACCTCCTTTCCTTCCACAGGGTCTGCACGTTGCAGCACGTTCAACAAGCTCCACCCAACGCGCGTTTCGTGACTCTGACGTCACTTCTTCAGGGGTAATGGAGCTGTGGGGGCACTTGAGGTATTTTATACCCTTGTGCAAAGCTGACAGGGAGTTCCCATTGGTTGAATGTCTGATTGGGAACTCCTATTAATTGTCCACTTGTTGGCTGATACCTGCAATTCGTGTGTTTAGCAGGTTTAACCACTTCATGCCTGGATATACAATTGCACTAGATGATTACATTCTAGCATGCTGTAAAACACTTTACAAAAAATTATTTTATACATCAGTATCATAAAAACCATAATAAAACTCTATAAATTGTAGAAATAAAAAGTAATTAGCAACCTTGTGGCTTATTATTCAATGTGCGAGATAGCTATTTGTATTAATCCCTGTTGCTAACAGCATAAAGGACCCAGAGGTGGAAAGAGATTATTTGCATAGCAAAAAAACAAAAACAGATAACCTGGTTATGCAATATTCAACATCAGCAGTTACAGACCTAACTGTCTCCCAAGAATGCTGCCAGGTCAAATTCGATGTTTAGTCCTCTCGGCGTTATGGTTTTGAGGGTATATATCCAGTAGCTTTCGCGTCTTGGATATAAGATTGATTTTATCACCCCCCCTCCAATTCTGCTTAGGCAGTCGATCCCTTTACAGATTAACCCTTCCGGATTTTGCCCATGTTTATTTTTAAAGTGACTGGAGACACTACAGTATGTGTCTCCAGACCCCTTTTTATATTATAAACATGTTCTGCAAGACGTCGTTTCAATGGTCTACTGTTCGCCCTACATATTGTAGTGTTACAGTTGAGGTGAGATCCACTCCAAATAACAAAGTGCTACAAAAGGAAGATATTAAACCAAAATCAAAAAAAGACAATGAAAAAGAAAATACATCAAATAGAAAGATGGGGACCCCATAGGCCCTACATGGGAGCTAGGCCACAAGCACCTGTAAGGGAGGAACATCATAGATACCATGGCCCACCATGAGGAGGGTATGCCAATGGGAATGATGGGTATGGGCACCATGATTATTATCATGATGGACCCAGAGAAGCATATAGAGGGTATGATAATAATGTTTTTAGATCTAACAATTCAGGCCCTTTAATGCACCTTCTTTCAACTATGAAAATAATCAACATCAATTGTCTTTTTAGATCACGACAGAGAGTACAATTTCCCTATACGGAAAAACAGCGAGGTAGAGAACGCAGTGGGGAGACAAGACACCCCCAGGTCAGCGAGACGCAAAAGAATAGAGGATTCAGAGGAAAAAGAGGTGGAAGAAGGAAAGAGAAAAAAGTCAGAGCAGCCAACCACCGGTAGAGGTTGGCAATATATTCAATATCAGCAGTTACAAAACCACTGAGGTTGAGGAAAAAGTTTTGTCCAGAGGCCTTAAACTTTGCTCCCTCTAAAGGACCCAATATGTTTGACTTATTCATAGACACCCAAAAATTTGTAAGAAGGTTAACACTTAAAAAGTACTTTATAAAAGATGCTGTAAGTAGGGAAACTCTCCAGAGTAATAAAAATAGTGAGAGCAGATCGTCCTTCACCACTCCATTCAAAGACCCTCAGTGTTTTATCCTAAACACATGAAGGGTAGTTTCTTAGAAACTTTTTCTGAACTAGTCATTCAGGACATGGAAAAGGCAACCAGTGAGTTTAAAATCCCCAAAAACAATCTTAGTAAGTTAGAAAAAGATGCAGTAAAGAGTCTGGAAATAACAAACAAATTGTAATTAAGTCTGCGGACAAAGGGGGAGGCATAGTTATAATGGACTCTGACTACTATAAAAAAAGAGTCCTTGAGAATCCTAAGTGATGGAGTTACATATAAAAAAACTGCAGGTAATCCATCCATAGAGTTTAAGACAGAACTTCAGGAATACCTTAGTAGGGGTTTCTTAGATGGTAATATCTCAAAGGGTGAATTGGAGTTCTTGGATGTATCACAACCAAGGATTCCAATTTTCTATTTTATTCCAAAGATCCATAAAGATCTTTGGAATCCCCCTGGACGCCCCATAATATCGGGGATCAAATCATTGACATCCAATTTATCGCAGTTTATTGACTCACTCTGCAGAAATATGTCCCTAAAATCCCGTCTTTTCTAAGAGACACCACACACGTATTAAATCTAGTTAGGGACCTAAAAGGGAAGATCATTATATTTGGGTCACGTGTGACGTGACGTCTCTGTATACCGTCATAAATCATGACCTGGGTATCAGAGCAATCAGTAGGGTGTTAAATCAAGATAATAGTCTAGAACAGGGATTTCGAGATTTTATAATAGAAGGGATACGTTATATACTTACACATAATTTCTTCAGCTATGACAACAGCCACTACCTCCAGATATGTGGCACTGCCATGGGTACAAGGTTCGCCCTAGTTATGCTACATCTTTATGGGCATGTGGGAGGAGGAATACATCCATTCCGGCGGCCCACTTGGGGCGGGCCTTGTACTATGGAAACGCTATATAGACGACGTGCTATGTATCTGGGGTGGAGGTGTTGAGAAACTTGGGGAGTTCCAAAAATACTTAAATAACAACAATATGAACTTAAAATTCACCTTTAACATCAGCCCCACAAGTATAGACTTTTAGATCTTACATTGTTCATAGAGCGAGGGACTATTCAAACTAAGACCTTTTATAAAAAAGTAGATGCCAATACATACCTTTTGGCATCTAGCCATCACAACCATAGATGGATTAACAATATTCCCAAGGGCCAGTTCTTAAGAACTAAAAGAAATTGCTCTCAACCAGAAATATTTGAGATGCAGGCCAATGATCTTAAGGATAAATTTATCCAGAGGGAATATAATCCCAAAATGGTTGAGAAGGCCTTAGAAAGTGTAAAGGACATAGATAGAAATGACCTTATCAGTATGGACAATAAGAAATCAAAACAAATAGAGGGTGTAGAGTTCATCCCTTTATAACCAAGTTTAATGGGATGTCAAACAAAATAACACAAATAATTAGGAAAACACTGGAGTATTCTCCAGGGGGATGCTATACTTAAAACAATACTACCTAAACACCCACCAGATAGTGTTTAAAAGGGCCAATAATTTAAAGCTTCAACTGTCCCCGAGCTGTCCGTTCAATTCCGTAAAAACACAAAGTACAACATGGCTTAAGGAATTGGACGGATTCTTTACATGTGACAAATGTATTGGCTGTGTAGGTACAGCAGTAAATGCAAACATTTTCAATCCAATGTTACAGGTGTCAGATTTCCTATCAAGATCGTTCATTTCCTGCAAGACTCCTTTTGTGGTCTACCTGTTAGAGTGCCCTTGTGGACTACAATATGTAGGGCGAACAGGGTAGACCATTTTGAAACGACGTCTTGCAGAACATGTTTATAATATAAAAAGGGGTCTGGAGACACATAGTGTCTCCAGTCACTTTAAAAATAAACATGGGCTCCCCTCCTCTCTCCCCTCCTCCCTCCCCCCCTCACCCCACCTCCCTCCTCCTCCCCTCCCCCCTCCCCCCCCTCTCCTCCCCACCCCCCACCCTCATCCTCCCCTCCCCCTTCCCACCTTTCCCCCCTCTCCTCCCCTCCCCTTTTTCCCCCTCCCTCCCCCCCTCCCCCCCTCCCTCCCCCCCCCTCCCTCCCCCCTCCCTCCCCCCCCTCCACTCCCTCCCTCCCCCCCTCCATCCTCCCTCCCCCCTTTCCCCCTCCTCCCCCCTCCCTTTCCCCTCCCCTCCCCCCCTCTCCTTTCCCCCTCCTCCCCCCCCTCCCTCCCCCTCCCACCCCTTTCCCCCTCCCCCTCCCTCCCCCTCCCCCCTCTCCCCCCTTCCTTCCCTTCCTCCCCTCCTCCCCACCCCCCCTACCCGCCAGCATGGGTGCTCCAAAATTAAAAGCATAAGTCATACAGTATGTGCACTGACACCCCAAAGGGGGAATGTGTGAAAGTTATTGAAATGTGTGAATCCGGTTTTAGCTCACACAGCCACTCCGAGTTGAAAATATGTTATAATATAATATGAGACCACCCTGACCTACTCATATAAGATATGTTCCCTATTCTCTCCCCCCCACCTTTCATCCACCTCCCCCCCCTCCCTCTCCCCCCTCCCCCCTCCTCTCCCCCCTCCCTTCCCCCCCTCATTCCCCTCCCCCTCCCTCCCCCTCCCTCCCCCCTTCCACGTCCCTCCCCTTCCCCCCTTCCTTCCCCTCCCCCCTCTCCCCTCTTCCTTCCCCTCCCCCCCTCCTCCCCACCCGCCCTACCCGCCCAGCATGGGTGCTCCAAATTAAAGCATAAGTTATACAGTATGTGCACTGACACCCCAAAGGGGGGAATGTTGAAAGTTATTGAAATGTGTTGAATCTGGTTCTAGGCTCACACAGCCACTCCGAGTTGAAAAGATGTTATAATATAATATGAGACCACCCCTGACCTACTCATATAAGATATGTTCCTTATTCTCTCCCCCCCCACCTCCATCCCCCCCTCCCTTCCTCCCCCCCCTCCCCCTCTCTCCCTCCCCCCCCTCCCCCCTCTCTCCCTCCCTCGCCCTCCACCTCCCTCCCCCCCTCGCCACCCCCCCCTCGCCCCCCCCCCTCGCCCCCTCTCCCTCCCCCCCCTCGCCACCCCCCCCCCTCACTCCCACCCTCACCCCCCCCCCCCCCTGTTTTGCCAGCACGGGTGTTCCAAATTAAACATAAGTTATATGTACACTGTGGCCCCAAAGGGGAAATGTTGAAAGTTATTGAAATGTGATGATTCTAGCTTGTGGCCCACGTATCCCCTCTGTGCTGAAATGTGCTATAATATGTCATGGGGCCCCCTTTGGACTACTCATACAAACACGTTCCTATCCTAACCCCTCCCCCACCATTCACCCCTTCCCCCGCCCCACCCTTCCCCTCCTCCACCCGCTATCACTTCCCCTTCTGCCCTCTCCCTCCCTCCCCTCTCACCCCAGCCTCCCCTTCCTCTCCTCCACCCTCCACCTTATCCCAACCCCCCGACCAAATATTCCCTCTCCGCCCACACTAACCAACTGAACCTAACCGGCCTCCTACTCGTGACTCCAACATTAAACCCAAAGTCAGAAACAAGGTGTACTCAAAAACACTAGGTAAAGGTCCACGTCTCCCTGCCCGACCAGAGAGGAGACAGACCCGGAACCACCTCCAAGGGCCTTAAGCCCAACAACCGGCTTGAGTAGACTACCGGTCACTACTTGTACTAGGCCACTCAAAAGCCTAGTCCTTTTCATTTTCTTCTCACAACCCCTGCTGATACTGTCCCAGCAGGACTTCCACCCCCCTACCCACCCCTGTACTTCCCCTCCCCCCTCCTCCCCCCCCCTTCCCCTGGGGAGGCGACCCAAACGTAGAGACACACGCCCCACAGACCGCACGGCCCCACACCCTAAAGGAAATAAACGAAGCGCTAAGCAGGACCTCGCCGTTGGGAAAGTGAGGCCCCTAAAAAACTATGCTGATAAAAGCTCCTATGGCTAGCATATCTGCAATTAAATTGGTCTCTCTTAATGTAAAAAGTCTACAAAATAATAGAAAAAGACGATTAGCTCTTCAAGAAATGAAGAGATCGCGTGGAGATATCATTTTCCTCCAGGAGACGCATTTTACATCTCAGGATCCGCCTAAAACATTCCAAAATGCATTCCCCTTGGGGGTTTTATTCCTCATTTAGCAGTAAAAAAAGGGGAGTTGCAATTTTAGTCCGCCAAGGAACCCCATTCAATTTAACAAAAACAGTAACAGATCCAGAGGGTAGATTCCTTGTGGTGTATGGCACACTCTCGGGTACGGAAATCGCTCTGGTCAATCTATATGCCCCAAATGAAACCAGATAGTATTTCTGAAAAAAGTACTAGAGGGACTTAGACCCCGAGATACCTGTCATCAGTGATAGTGGGGGGAGACCTGAACATGGCCCTTGACCCAACAGAAGATAAATCATCCACCCCAGGCCGACCACACCTGCCCCAATCCCTTAGCAAAGGGAAGAGATTCAGAGAAATACTAAAGGAATTTTCCTTGATGGATATACTGTATGGAGAACCCAACATCAGGGCCAAAGAGACTACACATTCTTCTCAGCACCTCACCAGACCTATTCTCGTATTGATTACTTTCTGGGATCCAGAAATATCCTAGAGGCCTCAGTAGGCTCAGACATAGGCCCAACGTCCTGGTCAGATCATGCGCCAATCACTTTAACCCTATCGGTCCCCTTCATAAAAACATTCTCCTACAATTGGAAATTAAATGACACACTGCTAAATTGCCCAGAGGTGGAGAGAAAGATCAAAAAGGCCCTTAAGGAGTACTTCATTAACAATTGTGTACGGTCTCATCTCCTGCAATACTGTGGGAAGCCCATAAGGCTGCAATCAGAGGTAACTTTATCTCAATTGCCTCCCACAAGAAAAAAGTCAAGGCAAAAATAACAAAGGATCTGACAGAGAAAAATAACCAATTTGGAACAACAACATAAAATTAACCCTTCAAAAAGAATCTATAAGCCCTGATCACCACTAGAAATGAGTTAAAGAACATCCAACTTGAAAGGGTGGAAAAGGCCCTCAAATGGACAAACCAGAGGTATTACGATAAGGGTAATAAGGCTGATAGACTGTTGGCCTCTAAACTAAGAGGCGTACAAAAAAGATCCCAGATCACGGCGATCAGAAAGGGGTCTGGTGAGGTGCTATATAACGAGAAGAAAATAGCGGACGAATTCACTAAATTTTATACTAAACTCTACAATTTGAAGACTCAAAAGGGGGCCTCAGAGTCGGCAAAGGCAGAAGCAATCTTAAGCTATCTAGCTGATTGTGATCTACCCAAGTTGACGGAGGAAGAAAATTCCCACCTCAACTCCAAAATCACGAAAGAAGAACTGATATCTGCGGTAAAGGTCTCTAAAACATCCAAAGCACCAGGCCCAGATGGCTTCTCCAATACCTATTATAAAAAGTTCCTCCCAATCCTGACCCCGCATTTGATGAACCTGTTTAACTCATTCCTGGAAGGAACCCGATCCCTTCATCAATGTCCCTAGCTAACCTGGCCATTATTCATAAAGAGGGGAAAGACCCAACACAGTGTGGGAGCTACAGACCCATTTCACTTTTAAATAATGATTTGAAACTATATAGTAAAATCCTGGCGAATCGGTTGAACCCCATTCTGCCAAGATTAATAAATATAGACCAGGTTGGGTTCGTCCAAGGGCGTCAAGCCTCGGACAATACCAGAAAGATTTTTGACATCATTGAACACGTTCCATCTTACAAACTCCAAGGCAATGCTATTAAGTTTAGATGCAGAGAAGGCATTTGATAGAATTGATTGCTTTTCCTCACTAAAACGTTGGAGAAATTCGGTTTCAAAAGATACATACCTAGAAGGAGTAAAGGCGTTGTACCAAAACCCGTCAGCAATTGTAAAACTACCAGGAGGAAACTCAGAGAGATTCCAAATAAAAAATGGTACAAGACAGGGATGCCCCTTGTCCCCCCTCCTCTTTGCTCTCACCATAGAACCCGTGGCGGCTAAAATTCGAAACAATATAATATCCAGGGCATAACGATTGGAAAAATAAATATAAGATCTCCCTGTTTGCCGATGATATCATTCTAACGCTAACCAAGCCTCAGACCTCCCTTCCCAATCTCCAGAAGGAGCTCGAGGACTTTGGAGGTATATCAGGATACAAAATTAATAGTGATAAATCGGAGGCCCTAAACATCAGTCTAACAGAGCCAGAAGTGAAACTAATCAAAATAAACTTTGCATACAAATGGAGCCCTTCACACATCAAATACCTGGGAGTGAATGTATCAAGGGACTACCAGTCACTATATCAGTGTAACTACCAGCTCTCTTTGACAAAATCAAAAAGGATTTGAGCAAATGGGAAGATTACCAAATATCATGGATCGGAAGGATGATATCTCTAAAAATGAATATTCTCCCAAGATTACTGTATTATTTCCAAACCCTTCCGGTCCATGTCCCCGGCTCAGAGCTTAAAAACATCCAAAACAGGATGTTCCATTTCATTTGGCAAGGCAAAAGACCCAGAGTAGCCCGATCAGTTCTGCTGTCATCACAGGGGAGAGGGGGCATGGGAGTCCCGGATATCCAAAAATATTATCAGGCTGCTCAACTAAAGCAAGCGGTACTATGGAACGCAGACTCGACCCAAAGATGTTGGCTCCAAATAGAAACATTCTATGCTAAAATGCCTTCTCTGCCAGCATGCCTATGGAGTATGGAAAGGGGAGACATGCCACCGCAAAAATTTAAACTAAGAACAGCAAGGCACACATGGGAAGTTTGGCTAAAAACTAAAAACAAATATAAGCTCGCCTCTACGGGCTCGCAACTTACACCAATACAGTATTTGACAACCCTAAGTTCCCACCGGGATGTGCATCAAAACAGTTCGACCAACTAAAATCAGAAGGAATAAAGACGCTAATGGACATAATGTGTCTAGAAAGTCTCCTAAGCTACCGAGACCTGAAAGCAAAATATAAGATCCCGAACTTGGATGCGTTTAAGTACCTCCAAATCAGACATTTCGCTCAAAAAGTATCGCCAAGCCTGGAATTCCCCTTTCCCACTAGATTTGAGGGACTCTGCAAGTCTGACTCGGACCAAAGGGGACTAATATCCAAGATCTACTCGGAAATGGAAACAAGGGAGGGATCTCCTCAACATGACTACATGTTTAAATGGGCCGCGGACCTAAATATAACTATTGAGGAGGAAGACTGGAAAGAAATCTGGGGAGCGGCCGCAGAGACATCCATCTGCACCACTACAAGGGAAAACATTTATAAAGTACTCTTCTATTGGTACCTCACGCCAGTGAGATTAAAACAAATCTACCCTCTGGCATCAGATCTGTGCTGGAGAGGCTGTGGCCAAAGGGGGGACATGGCCCATATATGGTGGGCATGTCCAGAAATTAAGAAATACTGGACTACGGTCCAAAATTTAATAAAAGAGGTCACAGACCTCGAGTTACCCATTGAGCCATTGACCTACCTACTGGCCAGACCAACTGAGGAAATTGGTCGCCCAACTAGGAAATTGATCTCCTTTATCCTCACAGCGGCGAGATGTGAAATAGCGTCCTCCTGGAAGAAGGTAGCCCCCCCTACTAAGGGAATGATTAAAAAAAGAATCAACGAAGTGATGCTTATGGAAAAGCTTACAGCCTACCTAAAGCAAAAAATTAAACCATTCGAAAGGGTGTGGGAACCGTGGATGACATTACAGGACTAGGGTCCCCTTCCAGGGTCGAAACAGGAATCCCCTTCATAAAGGACTACTACCCTAATAAACTGGGACGCAGGCCGCCCAGAAGAAGATACACTCTCCCGCCCCTCCCCGCCCCCTCTTTTCCTCCCCCTCCCCCCCCCCCCCCACACCTGTTCTTCTCCTTCTTCGGTACTATACTAAGCTTCCCCCTCTTGGGAAGTGCTCCTCATGGGCAAGTTTCCTTGCCTCTCTTCCACAAAATTTGAAAATGGTGTAATATGTTGGGATGTAAATGTTGACAATTGCATATATGTAACTGTGTATCTACCCAATAAAAAAGTTTGGAAAAAAAAAAAATAAACATGGGCAAAATCCGGAAGGGTTAATCTGTAAAGGGATCGACTGCCCTAAGCAGAATTGGAGGGGGGGTGATAAAATCAATCTTATATCCAGACGCGAAAGCTACTGGATATATACCCTCAAAACCATAACGCCGAGAGGACTAAACATCGAATTTGACCTGGCAGCATTCTTGAGGGACAGTTAGGTCTGTAACTGCTGATGTTGAATATTGCATAACCAGGTTATCTGTTTTTGTTTTTTTGCTATGCAAATAATCTCTTTCCACCTCTGGGTCCTTTATGCTGTTAGCAACAGGGATTAATACAAATAGCTATCTCGCACATTGAATAATAAGCCACAAGGTTGCTAATTACTTTTTATTTCTACAATTTATAGAGTTTTATTATGGTTTTTATGATACTGATGTATAAAATAATTTTTTGTAAAGTGTTTTACAGCATGCTAGAATGTAATCATCTAGTGCAATTGTATATCCAGGCATGAAGTGGTTAAACCTGCTAAACACACGAATTGCCAGGTATCAGCCAACAAGTGGACAATTAATAGGAGTTCCCAATCAGACATTCAACCAATGGGAACTCCCTGTCAGCTTTGCACAAGGGTATAAAATACCTCAAGTGCCCCCACAGCTCCATTACCCCTGAAGAAGTGACGTCAGAGTCACGAAACGCGCGTTGGGTGGAGCTTGTTGAACGTGCTGCAACGTGCAGACCCTGTGGAAGGAAAGGAGGTTGATTGACGGGGAACGTCATCGGAGGAGGGACTAGGCGCTCCGAGTCGCGGCCACGAAGCGGGGACCCACGCCGGCTCCAGCCTCCCCCTGCAATCCCTCGGCATCCTCCCATGTGAAGCGGACGGCACGTTGTAGGACGCACATAGGGCATTCTCGCATGTGAGTGCATGTTTTTATGCTTGTCATTTTTTAACAATAAATGTTATAGTGCTATACTATTGGTGCCCCTTTCTGTTCCCAATCGGTATGGTGATGCTGATGCTGGAAGTGTAAAGCGTGATACCAGCAGCAGGAATCAGTCGGAGCCAATCGTGGGGGGACTTAAAGAAACCTTTTGAGGCCCATTCTTATCTATTTTTAAGTAAGTAGATAGCAACGGTGGGGTCTTGGATTACTGACCATAGGGTACTGCGCAATGGTTGTTTTATTTGTATTTTCAGACCAGCATTCTGTGTAAAAGAACGGGACATTGTGGACTGTGGATCTTCTTTATACCATCTTTTGATTCATGGGACTACTCCGATTCGTCAGGTTTATTATCTGATAGTGCGCCAGGGAATTATTGTCTGTGTTATATTTGTGTCATTTGTTATCTCTCTGTGACTGCCATCTACAGCACTTATTCCCTTACCCGCTGTCTCTGGAAGTCTCCCATCATACCACGTAGATTGTAAGCTCTCCGGGGAAGAGATTTCCTCGCCTATTGTCTGACTTTGCGGCACTTATTGTATTATAATACCCTGTGCTGTATCGTCTTTGTAAAGCGCTGAGAACACTGTGGGCGCTATTGAAATAAAGCCATACATCCATACATCTCTCGGGGTTTTCAGCTGTGCTCCTTTTTGTGCACAGGGTACATGGAACTGGTAACCGGGAAGTGGAAATGGTCACAGGGGTGGGGTTTTTTTTGTTTTTTTATAACTTGAAGTTTATTGGTTTTTGTTTGCAGTACATGGTATTACAATAAATTCTTTTGCATTAAAGTTCCTCCATTTTGTGGTTATTCCAACATTTTTTGCATTAACAACATATTACTCACAACATAACTCACGTGGGGGGGCGGGGGGGGGTGGGGGGGGGGGCAGTGGGGGGGGCACTGGGGGGGGGGGGGAGGATGAGGCAGGGTTTCCATAATTTTTCAGTGTCGTTGACCTGATATCCTTTAAAATTTGACTTCATTTACCACGGAGGTCCTAGAGGTTTCTGTGATGGGGACCTAGTCTATTTTTTAGTTAAATCCTCTTCTGTTTGCGTTTAATTATAGGAGAACTCACCTAACCTTATCATAGCCATATGGTGGCATTGCTCACCCCCTGAATATCTGTCTGTGCTAACCACGGTAGCCAGACCTTTAGGAAATTTGGGCCAGTGTCGTTGACAGGGGTATTTTTATTTTTTATTTAATATGTATTTTATTAATGTATAATTTACATAAAGAGGAGAAAGGGCTGCAGAAAATAAAGCGGGGGTGGGGTAGTCGTCTTAGCGCACCTGGACGTTTATATATTAAATGTAAACATTTTATACACTAGAAGTTGTAACACGCATAAGCTACCAGTCATGAATATTGTTTCCATTCTTTGTTCCAGGGATTTAATTTTGTTGCTGTTGTTAGAACTTAAAACAAGAAAAAATTGGTGTAAATAGCGCTAAAAGATGTTAAAAATAACAATACAGTGTATGTGATAATAGGTGACCCTGCACAAAATTAACTATATAATAATAATACAATAATTAAACTAGGCTGCCAGGTGATACTAACACCAAGACACAGTTAGTAGAACAAAACACAAAATAGACAATACAAACCGGCGCCGATACAGTCCAAAGTCCAATGGTATTAAAGTCTCTAATGGTAGATAACTGTTGGTATGACTTCCCAGCTTTTCTTCAGGATGTTAACTCCATACATATAATGCAGAAAGAAAAAGAACAAAGAAAACACATCATATTGCAAAAATGCAATTAAGTAACATGCAGGACAAACAAGACAAGACAAACACTACATGAAACAAGCAAGGCTGACTAATACTAAAGAATTAGTTTATTACACACAATAAAAAACTGTAGCAGATGTGGGATCTGGTGTGTTAAAACCAGAGTCCTACTTACAGAACTGCCACAGATCATAAGCAGAGGTTTGGGTGAATGGTGACCGGCTACTGCTCCGTCCGAGCACGTGACATCCAGGGGTCTCCTTCGCTCCGCAACCGGAAGTGCGTCACTCCAGGCGACTCTGGAGCTCTCCAGGAACTGTCAATCAGCCTGCCGCCGGAAACACGTCACTAGGGGCGGGTGAAATCGCCGAAAATCCCTTCTCCAAATGACTACTGCGGCAACGTACTGTAAGTCCTCTGCCTCAGTCTGAGAGTAACAACAAAACTGCCCAACGCGTTTCGTGCGCCTGCGCACTTCTTCAGGGGATATAGATCACTGAGCATGAGATACCTATACTGTATACTGACAGAGCCAATACTATTGGATGATAAAACCAAAATCCATCTTTGTGGTTGGTCTAAAAGTCTGTCAGTCACGCCCAATATACAATCAGCCTCACTAACAAATATACATAGTTACATAGTTACATAGTAGATGAGGTTGAAAAAAGACGTACGTCCATCAAGTTCAACCTATGCTAAATTTAGAGAACAGATACTTTATTCTATATCTATACTTACTTATTGATCCAGAGGAAGGAAAACACAAAATCCCATTAAGGGGAAAAATTAATTCCTTCCTGACTCCAAGAATTGGCAATCGGATTAATCCCTGGATCAACATCCTTCCCATGTATACTTATTTGGTATATCCCTGTATACCTTTCCCATCTAAAAAGATGTCCAACCTTTTTTTGAACAAATCTATTGTATCTGCCATCACAGTCTCCATGGGTAATGAATTCCACATTTTAACTGCCCTTACTGTAAAGAACCCTTTCCTTTGTTGCTGGTGAAATTTCCTTTCCTCCAACCTTAAGGGATGGCCCCGAGTCCTTTGTACTGCCCGTGGGATGAATAGTTCTTTTGAAAGCTCCTTATATTGTCCCTGAATATATTTGTATATAGTTATCATATCCCCTCATAGACGCCTCTTTTCTAATGTAAATAAATCTAATTTAGCTAGCCTCTCCTCATAAGTTAGAATGTCCATCCCCTTTATTAATTTGGTGGCTCTTCTCTGCACTCTCTCTAGTTCCATAATGTCTTTTCTTAGGATTGGTGCCCAAAATTGTACTCCATATTCAAGGTGTGGTCTTACTAATGCTTTGTAAAGGGGCATAATTATGTTTACTTCCCTTCCATCCATTGCCCGTTTGATGCAAGATAAGATCTTGTTTGCCTTTGCAGCTACTGCATGACATTGGGCACTATTGCTAAGCCTGTTGTCTACAAGCACTCCTAAATCCTTCTCCATCAAGGATTCCACCAATATATCTCCATTTAATTTGTAAGTCGCCTTTTTATTCTTGCATCCCAAATGCATAACCTTACATTTATCTGTATTAAACCTCATTTGCCATTTACCTGCCCACGTTTCCAGTCTCTCCAAGTCCTTCTGAAGAGAAATTACATCCTGCTCTGATTCTATTATCTTACACAATTTAGTATCATCAGCAAAGATGGAGACTTTGCTCTCTATGCCAACCTCAAGGTCATTAATAAACAAGTTAAAAAGCAGGGGTCCCAGTACCGATCCTTGAGGTACTCCATTCACGACTTTATCCCAACCTGAAAAAGTTCCATTTATGACAACCCTCTGTTGTCTGTCCTTTAACCAGTTTTCAATCCAGGTGCATACACTGGCGACACACTTTATTCGAGCTCGGCTAGTCCCACGAATTCGGGTATACCCGGGTGTATTGAGGTTTGTGACTGTTTTCTGCCCGAGTGCATTGAGTTATTTTCCGGCAGGGATTGAAGCATTTTATTCCCGTTGGCTGCAATACTGCACAGTACATATATATATATACTGCATTACAATTCATGAATTTATGCCATCTGGTAGACACGCAAAGCATTGCAGCCTATTAAATCCTAATCATTATCATTTAACAGATCAGCCGCCCATCAGCCAGGCATGAACCCAGGCTGGGAAGGCAAATGCAACGGGGCTTGTCAGAGGTGAGGAGCGGCGCATTCCAGGTATCTGCCAGGTACATACCGGGTATTTGCTCGAATAAAGTGTGTCGGTGCAGTATATTGTTACTGAGCCCAATTTTCTTTATTTTGTACACCAACCTCTTGTGTGAAACCGTATCAAAAGCCTTTGCAAAATCTAAGTAGACCACATCAACTGCATTACTCTGGTCTAAATTCCTACTTCCCTCCTCAAAGAAACAAATAAGGTTAGTTTGGCATGATCTATCCTTCATAAATCCATGCTGACTATTACTAATAATTTTGTTTTCCATTAGGTATTCCTGAATATTATCCCGTATTAAACCTTCAAGTAGTTTCCCTACTATTGAAGTCAGGCTTACAGGTCTGTAATTCCCCGGTTGTGATCTAGCTCCCTTTTTAAATATAGGCACCACATCTGCTTTACGCCAATCTTGTGGTACTGAGCCTGTGGAAATGGAGTCCTTGAATATTAAATATAATGGTTTTGCTATTACTGAGCTTAACTCCTTGAGAACTCTTGGATGTATGCCATCGGGGCCAGGTGCCTTATTTACTTTAATTTTTTCAAGTCGCTTATGAACTTCTTCCTCAGTTAACCAATTGTTCATTAATATGGAGGTTGTGGCTTCCTCCTGTGGCGCTACTATTAAACTTGATTCTTCCCTAGTAAACACAGAGGCAAAGAATTTGTTTAATACCTCAGCTTTTTCCTTATCTCCAATAATCTGCCTGCCCATCTCACACTGAAAGGGTCCTATATTTTCTTTTCTCATTTTTTTGTTATTAAGGTACTTAAAGAACTTTTTAGGGTTGACCTTACTTTCTATTGCAATCCTTTTTTCATTATCCATTTTTGCTAATTTAATTGCCCTTTTGCAATTTTTGTTACATCTTATACTATATTAGTGAAAGCACTGTATGCCTGTCTGGATGTCCTGTGTCCCTAGGGGAAATCTCATTGGTCCCTTGGGCCGCCCGCCCCCGCACACCTATCATTGGCCTGACGCGGAGTGACGGGCCAAAGGGGGGGAGACACACACACACACACACACACTGTTGCTTGGCCTCACTCTCCCCCGTCGACCGCAGCTCACCTCCCCCCCCCTATCCCGGTGCCCCTCACTCTCTCCCCCACCTCCCCCAAACCTGCACGCTCCGCAACATCCCCAGCCGCACTATCACGTGCGCTCCCGGACGAGGGGAAGCGCGGGCCGGGCCTCCTGCACTCCCCCGGCCTCCTGCACTCCCCCGGCCTCCTGCACTCCCCCGGCCTCCTGCACGCACTATCACGTGCGCTCCCGGACGGAGGGGAAGCGCGGCCCGGCCCTCCTGCACTCCCCCGGCCTCCTGCACTCCCCCGGCCTCCTGCACTCCCCCGGCCTCCTGCACTCCCCCGGCCTCCTGCACGCACTATCACGTGCGCTCCCGGACGGAGGGGAAGCGCGGGCCGGGCCTCCTGCACTCACCCTCACGTGGCGCGGGTCTCCTGCCCCAGCCTGCCACTCTTGCCCCCCCGCCAGCTTCCGAACCCACCTCCTGCCCCAGCCTGATGCCACAGGGATATCCGTGCCAGGAGGGGAACCATCTACCGCCAGGAAACACCACCCGGTCAAGGTAAGTCACCCACCGTCTCCCACCCACGCACTGTCACCCAGTTACCCACCGTCTCCCACCCACCCACTGTCACCCAGTCAAAGTCACCCACCCAGTCACCCACACACCCACACATCCACCCACACACCCACCCAGTCACTCACTCACCCACTTTCACTCAATCACCCACTTTCCCCCATTCACCCACTTTCCCCCAGTCACCCACTTTCCCCCAGTCACCCACTTTCCCCCAGTCACCCACTTTCCCCAGTCACCCACTTTCCCCCAGTCACCCACTCACCCACCCACTCACCCACCCACTCACCCACCCACCCACCGACCAAAAGTCAATGACCCACCCACCCACTGACCCAAAGTCACCCACCCACCCACCGACCCAAAGTCACCCACCCACCCAGCGACCCAAAGTCACCCACCCACCCAGCGACCCAAAGTCACCCACCCAGCGACCCAAAGTCACCCACCCACCCAGCGACCCAAACTCAAACCGACCCAAAGTCACCCACCCACTCAGTCACCGACCCACCCACCCACTCAGTAACCGACACACCAACCCACTCAGTCACCGACCCACCCACTCAGTCACCGACCAACCCACCCACTCAGTCATCGACCCACCCACTCAGTCACCCATCCGCCCACACACTCAGTCAACTGAGTCACCCACCTAGCTGTCAAGGGGGGGGAAGGCCAACCCTGTCGCCCGCCCCCCCAAAATTACATCCCGGGCAACGCTGGGTATATCAGCTAGTTCCTTATAATTCTGATACGATGTCTCTGTCCCTTCTGACTTAAAGAATCTAAACGCCTTCCTCTTCTTGTCCATTTCCTCCCCTACCTGTTTATTTAGCCACATTGGTTTTGACTTATTTCTTTTATACTTATTACCCAAGGGTATACACTGATAATAAGTGTGCTTTTCTAACAATGTTTTAAAGACTGCCCATTTATCTTCTACATTTTTCCCTGCAAAAACATCATCCCATTGTATTACTACTAGATTAGACCTCAGTTTATTAAAATCTGCCTTTCTAAAGTTTAAGGTCTTTGTTGAACCCAAGTAATCTGTTTTTTGATAATTTATTTCAAATGAGACCATGTTATGATCACTGTTACCCAAATGTTCCAGGACTTGAATATTTGTTATTACTTCTACATTGTTTGATATGACCAAATCCAGAACTGCCCCTTTCCTGGTTGGTTCCTCAATAATTTGGGTCATATAATTATCTTTAAGCACCCCCAAAAACCTGTTTCCTTTTGTTGTAACGCTAATCTCATTGCCCCAGTCTATGTCTGGATAATTAAAATCCCCCATTATGCAAACATGACCCAGTTTTGATGCCTTCTCCATTTGCAAATGTGTTTTAGCTTCCTCAATCTCATAGATATTTGGTGGATTATAGCATATTCCCACAAACATTTTCTTTATACTTTTACGTCTACTGCTAAATTCTATCCACAAGGTCTCTACATTTTCATCATTCCCTTCATAGACATCATCCCTTATAATAGGTTTTAGATCTGGTTTAACATATAGACATACTCCACCTCCCCTTCTATTTGTTCGATCCTTCCGAAAAAGAGAATACCCCTTTAAATTAACTGTCAAGTCATGCGTTTCATCCCACCATGTTTCAGTAATGCCTATGATATCATACTGCTCCCTTGTAGCTATTAATTCAAGCTCCCCCATTTTATCTGTCAGGCTTCTTGCATTAGCAAGCATGCATTTAAGTTTTTTTCAGCCTGTACTATTATCTTATCTGCTCCTTCCTTTCTGCTCCCACTTGGTTTAGTCTTTAGAAGTTTTCTAGTATTATCTCTATTTACTATTGGTATCTCACTGCTTGTCACTTGCACTTGCCCCCATTCTACCTCCATACCACCTTGTATCCTCATCTTTCCATTTAGTTCATTATCTGTTACATTCCCCTCCCCCCTCCATCCTAGTTTAAAATCTCCTCCAACCTTTTTAGCATTCTCTCCCCTAGCACAGAAGATCCCTCTTCATTGAGGTGCAATCCGTCCCTAGAATATAGATGGCACCTCTCAGAAAAGGAGTCCTAGTGCTCTAAAAACCCAAACTCCTCCTTCCTGCACCACTTTCTTAGCCATGCCTTAACCTCCCTGATCTCTGACTGTCTCCCTGCGGTAGCGCATGGCACTGGTAGTATTTCAGAAAATACTACCTTGGAGGTCCTTGCCTTAAGCTTTTGGCCTAGATCCCTGTAATCATTTTTTAGGACCCTCCATCTTTCTCTAACTTTGTCATTGGTGCCAACATGTACCAAGACCACTGGGTCAATCCCAGCCCCCCCCCCCCCCAACAATCTGTCTAACCGATCCGCAATGTGCCGAACCCGAGCTCCCGGGAGACAACAAACAGTTCGGTTCATGCAGTCCCGGCAACAGATTGCCCTTTCTACCTTCCTAATAATGGAGTCCCCTACCACCACAATCTTTCTTTGCATCTGAGCATCCTGAGTCCCCACTGTGCTGGAGGAACTATTCCCCTGGCTGCTAGAGGAATTAGTCTCCCCCAGCCTTGCCATTTCTGCCCCAACATTCCCAATATCTTCACTCAACATGGCAAATCTATTGGGATGGGTCAGCTCAGAAACGACCTGCCTCTCCCTATTGCCCCTGCTTCCCCTTCTAACTGTCACCCAGCTACCTACCTGCTCCTCACTAACAGCAACCAAGCTACCTACCTGCTCCTCACTAAAAGCGCCACCATCTGCACCACTAGTCGAAGCAAGGGCCTGCTCAGTGAGCTCTAATTCCCTTTCAAGATTGCCAATGTCCCTCAATATTGCAAGTTGCCTCTTCAGATCAGCAATCTCTGATTCTAAAGAGACCACCTGCTCACACTTCTCACAGCGGTATGCTCCTTGGAACAACTGCTCCAAGTGCACATACATGTGGCAAGATGTGCATTGAGTGGCATTTTCAATCCTGCTCATTCTAGCAACTATGAAGTTTAGAAGTACTAACAGTAAACTGTACTTCAATAACTATACCTTGTTTAACTGCTTCTGGTTCTAACTGCACACACTTTAACCAACCAGCACTTCAATCAACCACACAGATCAATCAGTACACGCAAGCTCCAACCTTTTTTTGCTATACACATAACAAACAATCACAATAAATACAATTACCAATACAATATTAAAACATGCTTATAAAATGCAAATAATTAAGTTATATAGTATAATATAATTTACATACATGGTATTATAACACTCCAAACCTACGTGTTAATCATAAACAAAATGCAAAATTAGAATCCATGTGACAAAGTGACATATTTTTATCCATAATATAAAATGTATAATTTATATAAATAATTATTATTTTAAAATTATAAATACATATCAAAATGTTAAAAAATTATATATATAAATATATACATATATATTATTTTAAAAATATTATTATTTTAAAAATGTTACTATTTTAAAAAGACTCCCAGTTCAAAATCGATATTTAAGCCATTAGGAGAGAGGGTCTTCAGCTCATAGATCCAATAAGCTTCACACCTACTGATCTGATTGAGCTGATTCCCCCCCCCCCCCTCCAACTGGCCTGCACTGTCTCAATAGCCTGACATTTCAATCCAACCGGATTCTGATTGTTATGGATTAAAAAATGGTGCGAAACACTATGTGTCGTGAGACCTCTCTTAATATTATATATGTGCTCATATACCCTCCTCTGATAGCACCTCCCTGTACGGCCCACATACTGAAGGCCGCAGGGGCACTGAAGTAAATAAATCACATATGAGTTGTGACAATTAATAAAGGATTTTATGGTGTAAGTCTTTAAAGTCACATTGGATCTAAATGTTTTGGTGTTACAGCTATAAGAGCAAGCAGTGCATTTAGTACATTTAAAAAAACCTTTACTAGCATTTGTTGACACAGATTTAGAATGATCCAGAGGACAACTGGGTGCCAAACGTGATTTTAAATTTGCTGCTTTTATAAAAATAATTTTAAGTTTAGCTGGAAGACATTGTGCTAACGTGTTATCACACAGAAGAATTGGCCAATGTTTATTTAAAATCTGACGAATTTTTGGGGCCATTTCGTTATATTGCGTAACGAAGGCCAAACTAGCATTAGATTCCTTATCACTTGCTGGTTTCTTATATTCTAAAAGGCTTTTTCTGTCTATTTGATCTACCTGCTGTGATGCCTCTATAAGCAGTTTCTCAGAATATTTTCTAACCTTAAATTTTTCTTTTAGCTCACCCGCCTGAATAGCAAACTCCTCCTGGTTAGAGCAGTTGCGCTTCAGGCGAATGAGCTGTCCCTTTGGGATATTGCGTATCCAGCCAGGGTCATGTTGGCTGTCCGCCCGTAGGTAATTATTCGCCTGTACAGATTTAAAATAAGTCTTTGTCTGGATCTTATTGTTATTCACAGATATATTAAGGTCCAAGAATTCTATGTGTTGTTTGTTGTGATTAAAAGTAAATGAAAGATCCCTATCATTATTATTTAAATAAACAAAAAAGAGTTCTAACTGTTCTTGACTGCCAGACCAAACAAAAATCACATCATCTATGAAACGGCGCCAGAGCACCAGGTGAGCCCCAAGTGGAAAGTTGTTCCAAACATAATCTTCTTCCCAACTGTCCATAAATATGTTTGCGTAACTTGGGGCAAACCTGGTGCCCATTGCTGTTCCACATATCTGTAAAAAAAATTGTGAATTAAATTGAAAATAATTATGAGTTAAAATAAACCGGATACTCTAACAAAAAAGATTTGCGTACTGTGGAAATTGTGGAATCTGATTCAAACATGCGTGACACAGCTTGACAGCCTTTATAATGGTTAATAGTTGTATATAAAGATGTTACGTCTGCAGTCACCCATGTATAATCAGGCTGCCACTCCAAGTCCCTCAATATCTGAAGGACATGGGTTGGGTCACGCAAGTAAGATTTTGCCTGACATACCAAGGGCTGAAGATGATAGTCTATAAACTGTGACAAATTAGACGTAAGTGATGCTATACCTGAAATAATAGGTCTGCCAGGAGGAAAACTTATATTTTTGTGTATTTTAGGGAGGAAATAAAAAATGGGTGTACGTGCAAAAGGTGAATACAAAAACTCTGACTCATCCTGTGTTATTGCTCCTTCTTCAAGGCCTTTACTCAACAGCATTTTATATTCTGTTTCATATTGGCCCAGAGGATCCGTTGCAAGGGGAAGGTAAGTGGTGGTGTCCCCAAGTAATCTCATTGATTCTTGTATATAGTACTTGGTGTCCATCACCACTATTCCCCCCCCCCCCCCTTTGTCAGCAGGTTTTATAACGATTAATTTATTGTCTTCCAGTTGACGCAGTGCCATCTTTTCTTGTGGATCTAGATTATCTCTATGAATTTTGTATGATCTACTGTTGTTTTCCAAATCCTTTGTCACTATGTCAATAAATGCATTTACCAAATGACCCTGTGCTAATTTTGGGTAAAAAGTGGATCTTGATTTAAAATTTTTCGGTTGAATTGAACTGGTTTCAGTGTCACTTGGCCTTGGATCCATTTGATTTGTAATAGGATCATTTAAAAAATATTTCTTTAAAGCTAATTTCCGTGCAAATTTATGTACATCTATATGGAGATTGAAGCTATTTGGCCCGCAAATAGGTGCAAATGTAAGGCCTTTACCTAACACCCTCTTTTCAACACTGGTGAGTTGATACTGACTGATGTTAAAGATATTTTGAGATGAACCACCATCTTTCAATTTATATCTATTAACACCTCCCCTTCTTCCTCTGGTGCATTTTTTCTTTTTTTGCAATTTACAGGGGGCTGTCAGTATATAGGTATCTCATGATCAGTGATCTATTCCCCTGAAGAAGTGCGCAGGCGCACGAAACGCGTTGGGCAGTTTTGTTGTTACTCTCAGACTGAGGCAGAGGACTTATAGTACGTTGCCGCAGTAGTCATTTGGAGAAGGGATTTTCGGCGATTTCACCCGCCCCTAGTGACGTGTTTCCGGCGGCAGGCTGATTGACAGTTCCTGGAGAGCTCCAGAGTCGCCTGGAGTGACGCACTTCCGGTTGCGGAGCGAAGGAGACCCCTGGATGTCACGTGCTCGGACGGAGCTGTAGCCGGTCACCATTCACCCAAACCTCTGCTTATGATCTGTGGCAGTTCTGTAAGTAGGACTCTGGTTTTAACACACCGGATCCCACATCTGCTACAGTTTTTTATTGTGTGTAATAAACTAATTCTTTAGTATTAGTCAGCCTTGCTTGTTTCATGTAGTGTTTGTCTTGTCTTGTTTGTCCTGCATGTTACTTAATTGCATTTTTGCAATATGATGTGTTTTCTTTGTCTCTTTTCTTTCTGCATTATATGTATGGAGTTAACATCCTGAAGAAAAGCTGGGAAGTCATACCAACAGTTATCTACCATTAGAGACTTTAATACCATTGGACTTTAATACTCACCTTTGGACTGTATCGGCGCCGGTTTGTATTGTTTATTTTGTGTTGTTAGAACTTAGATAATCATTTTTAATCAGTGGGATTGGCGTTCTCTTTATGGTCAACACCACCTTAGTTTGATGCTGTCACGTATGGCACACCTGTGAGCACGTGACCAGTATATGGGACAAGGGTTAATACACCACTACCTGGCTGACCCACTCTTTACCTTCCGCAAAGGTCTCTCAAATTCACAATATCTCCCCTCCCTTCGTGCCCATGTACCACCTGTCACCAACAGCACACTTGTAAGCAAGTGACTTAGATATGCAACCGGAGTTAATAGACACGGCTGCTATGGCCAACTCACCTTTCGACTGCGCAAGGTACCTCCAATGAGTTAATATTAACCGCTTACTCGATTGCAATCATATCTATCTGCTTCCACCACCCAAGAAGTGTGCAAATAAAATATGTAATTAATATATATCTGCCAAGGTCTAAGGTCCCTGATTATTAAAGAAAACTATGCACTTGACACACAAAAATCTGTTGTAGCAAAATGTGTCCAAAGTTTGGCTTTAATATACAAAAAGGTAGTGCTTGGATTACCCGAAAAAGACGATGACAAGAACACACAATGACAATAAATGTAGAACAGTTTCTTCAAATAAAAGGATAAAACAAAACATCTCCAGAGAGGTCACTGGCGTAGGAAAGATGAGAACTCGCGTGTCTGATCCCATAACACATCTCTTGTTGAATTCTGATTTTTCATATTACCTTGATGAGACTTACTGTATGTACTATTTTTTCCCCCGTTGAAACAACATAAGCCCACCCCGGTCATCAATCAGACACTGAGTTGACTGTTTTATGACGAGGAAAACAAATACTCTTGTTTCTTGATGTTTAAAGCCTGACTCAATATATAACAGGATGAGCAGTGAGAGACAGGCCACGGACTTAAGCAGAATAATTTTAATGTGCCACACCTTGACAAAGGCAGCGTGATACTGCCGAAAGTTTGGTCTAATTTGACACGTTAAAGTTCTTCTGCTTAAGTCCTTGTGCTTGTCTCTCACTGCTCATCCACGCATCTTCTGGGACCCTGGGACCCTTGGACTCCCTTGGACAAAGCACCGGCAGCTAAGTACCTTTATAATCCACATCATTGATGGCCTGCATCCCTCCTTGTATTCAATATATAAAAGGCCTCATAACTTTATTTCCCCAATCCTTTGGCAGACACTATCTTCCCGACTGCGTCCGCGCTCTCCACATGCACGCCTACATCCAAAATGTGCCAGCCTAACCTAACGTCTGTTTTCACGGGAGAAACAGTTATCTGTCTTTTGCGCCTCTTAGCCATGCAGTGTGTGTATGATTTGACTTGTCTAATTGCAACGTTGACAGATATCTATGTTACTCTTATGAATTGCTGTCAAGCCCATAATTTCTTAGAATTGGTAAAGCCCTCAGACTGAGTGGTGACCTATTTGTCACCTCTCTCTGGGATGCACTGAGGATATTTCAAGAATGTCGCAGTTTTCTTTGAGGCTGACAGCCCAGGACCTGGCTATTGTCCGCAGCCTTCTAAACTACACACATTTCAGTTTTAGTGGGTCATCTGTGATACACCCCCAATTAATACCTCTTTGTAGATCAGCACAGACACAGGGCGGGTCTTGATCTGTCATACACCCAGTTATTGTATTTTTAAGACAAACTGTAACTGCATTAACCCCTGAAGCACCAGATTGATTAAAATACTTACTATTCCCTGCCATTTTTATTGCAGAATCGGTTTCGCCTTTTGCATTTTTCGGAGCTACTAGAATTGACTGAGTTTGGTCACTCCGCATGGATTGGCACAGACAGAATGAAACCACTTTAAATAAAGCCTTTTCTGCACGGCTTGAACATGTGAGAAGGGCTTACAGCAAAGCATGTCAATCCCATCGGAAAAGGGCTCTTTACAGACAGATTTACACGAATCGGAGATGCTAGAATAAGTCCGAGAGAAGAATGAGAGCGGGAGGGAGAGAGAAGAGTGAGGGAGAGATAGAGGAGAATGAGAGGGGGAGGGTGAGAGAAGAATGAGAGGGGGGGAGAGAAGAATGAGGGAGGGAGAGAGGAGAATGAGGGGGAGGGAGAGTGAAGAATGAGAGAGGGAGGGAGAGAGAAGAAGGAGGGAGGGAGAGGAAAGAATGAGGGAGAGAGAAGAATGAGAGGGGGAGGGAGAGAGAAGAATGAGGGGGGAGAAGAATGAGAGCGGGAGGGAGAGAGAAGGAGGGAGGGAGAGGAAAGAATGAGGGAGGGAGAGAGAAGAATGAGAGGGGGAGGGAGAGAGAAGAATGAGAGGGGGGGAGAAGGATGAGAGCAGCAGGGAGAGAGAAGAAGGAGGGAGGGAGAGGGAAGAATGAGAGGGGGAGGGAGGGAGAAGAATGAGAGAGAGGGAGGGAGAGAATGAGAGAGAGGAAGGGTGAGAGAAGAATGAGAGAGAGAGAGAGGGTGAGAAGAATGAGAGAGAGGGGGAGGAAGAGATGAGAATGAGATAGAGGGAGAGAGGATAATGAGGAGGGGAGAGAGAAGAATGAGAGGGAGAGAAGAATGAGAGAGAGGAGGGAAGAGAGAAGAATGAGAGAGGGGAGGAAGAGAGAGGGAAGAAAGAGAGCGAGAGGGAGAGACGAATGAAGGAGGGGGGTGGAAGAGAAGAACGAGGGTGAGGGATGGAGAGAAGAATGAGGGAAGGGGAAGAGAAGGAGGGAGAGAAAAGAATGAGAGAGGGGGAGGGAGGGAGAGAGAGAGAAGAATGAAGGAGGGGGAGGAAGAGAAGAACGAGGGTGAGGGATGGAGAGAAGAATGAGGGAAGGGGAAGAGAAGGAGGGAGAGAAAAGAATGAGAGAGGGGGAGGGAGGGAGAGAGAGAGAAGAATGAAGGAGGAGGAGGAAGAGAGCACAATGAGGGAGAGGGAGGGGTGAAGAGAATGTGAGAGGGGGAGGAAGAGAGAAGAATGAGGGAGGGAGAGAAGAATGAGAGAGAGAGAGAGAGAGAGAGAGCGGGAGGGAAAGAGAAGAATGAGGGAGGGGGGAGAGAGAGGGAGAGAGAAGAGAGGGAGGGACAAGAATGAGAGGGAGAAAAGAATGAGAGAGAGCGAGGGAGAGAGAATAATGAGAGAGGGGGAGGAAGAGAGAAGATTGAGAGAGGGAGGGAGAAGAGAGGGAGGGTGAAAAGAATGAGAGAGGGAGAGAAAAATCAGGAGTTCCTGACATCACCAGCCCCTCTGCTGCAGTCACAGAAAGGATTTTATCCTTACATGCCTGTTTATTTCAGCTACATTGTAAGTAGCCACTTTTCTTGCGCTTTATTTATATGATAAAACGTACTTCACCATATTGGCATTTTTCTCTTTTATAGATCATATCTCGTCCTGGATTCTTATAAGGATATTCTACGTATTTATCCCACAGGTGTTAGACATTTAACCACCAGTTGTCTCTGATTTGCGCCTTTTGTATTTTGTCTTTTTTATACATACATATATATATATATAGACAAAAAAGAAAAGAAGCGCAAGCTCCGTAGCATAATACTGTATGTAAAAGGAATGTATTATAACAGGGAGTAGTCACTAGGACTTACACTCACACAGTGGGCAATAACACATTCATTTGAGACAATCTGTGTATGGACGCTAGATGCTGGAGGACGGATCGAGTGCTAATATCACTTAGACGACAGAAGCCACATTGCAGGGCTGTGAGGGATACTCATCTGTTGTTGGGAGAACTTCAGACAATTTCCTGTCTCCTTCTGTGCCAGACGCCACTCAGCAGGGCTCCTGCTCCTCGGCAGTGCTACCATCCTGCCTCCAAACAACGCGTCACCATGTCAATACGTCCAACGTGTTTCGTCATGATTGTGACTTTCTCAAGGATTGGTTTGATATAATTTATCACGTTTTATATTGTGTTATTATTATCTCACATTGTTCACCACATCACGCACACTTGTATTAGTTTAATATTTATTATATCACCCCCTTAAATCACCATTCATATATTAACACACTACTAGCACTGCTATTTGTTTGTGTTGTTTATTTATTTTTATTTATATATATATATAATGGAAATATTACTGTATGTTCATCTGCATGTCTTAGACAGGTCTGCAACCCCACCTTTCACCATTATCACCCAGCACACAGCACATCCACTGCAGCAAGGGATTCTGGGAAATGCCATGCAAATGAGCACACAGTGCCACCTTTTGTCTCAAGCTCATATTACACGAGCAACCCTTAAATCAATGCATGCTCCTTTAAACACAGATTTTAAGCAAAGGCTGGGGCAAGATGCAAAGCCATTAAACCCACTCACAGATATGTTTCAACCTTGATGGATATCATCAGTGTGAGGTTGGTTGCTGGCTCTGCTGGTTTGAGATTAAGAGTAGGTATTCACCACACTTATTAAGGTTATGGTGGGTAAAAAAGTGACAAAAACCCTCCACAGTAAAGCATATAGCAACTGTAAATATTCCTGTATATTCATTTGCATGTCTTAGACAGGTCTGCAACCCTGTCTTTCACCATTATCACCCAGCACACAGCACTTCCACTGCAGCAAGTGCTGTGTGCTGGGTGATAATGGTGAAAGGCGGGGTTGCAGACCTGTCTAAGACATGCAAATGAGCATACAGTAATATTTCCATTTGCTATATGCTTTACTGTGGAGGGTTTTTGTCACTTTTTTTTACCCACCATTACCTTAATATTATATATATATATAACAGATATTTACCAGAAGTTGATCCAGTAAACATGTGCACATCCCTGAGGAAGGTCACGTTCCGCTGACCGAAACATTGGATGCAGTGCCTTGTATTTTCTATGTGAATACAGTTGTTACACTTACCTGGCTGTGTGCCGTCTCTGCTTTCCGGATCAACTTCTGGTAAATATCTGTTCTACATGTGCATATGGGATAAGCATCAGTTTATTTTCAGTTCACAGTGTGCCAACTGCCCTTGTTCTATTGTATATATATATATATATATATATATATATATATATATATATATATATATATATATATACTGTATAATATGACAGACAGCGAAGAATTAGAGACAGATGAAGGGTGAGAGAGGGTAGAAAGAAAGAGGGAGATAAAGATGTGGGGTGTCTCTAACTGCCCCCCTACCCAAACCCTACAATTGATAGATCACACAAGTAATAAACTCTGCCAGTGATGCTTTTTGTTCCAGGGTTTTATTGAATTTTCACACTCCCAAGTTGTGGGGTTTTAAACCTTTTTAATAGACATTTCACAACGACAAAACATTTTACTGATAACGAGACACTCTCTTATTTAGGGAAATAGTATGCATTAAAGCTTAAACCCTTCCCCGTAATTAACCCCAGCAAGGTAACGGTAGGGTTACACTGGTAAGTGAACTGCCCCAGTGATGTTATAGGGAGTGGTTATATGGGGTAATAGGAGGAGTTATAGGTGGAGGATATGGGGTAATAGGAGGAATTATAGGCAGAGGTTATATGGAGTTATAGGGAGGGTATATATATATGGGGTAATAGGAGGAGTGATAGGGAGGGGTTATATGTGGTAATAGGAGGAGTGATAGGGAGGGGTTATATGGGGTAATAGGAGGAGTGATAGGGAGGGGTTATATGGGGTAATAGGAGGAGTTATAGGGAGCGGTTATAAGGGGCAATAGGAAGAAGTCTAGTCAAACATACATATTATTTCCCTAATATTGAAACAAAATATTGTACTTGTAATAACCTGGACTATAAAAGAAGCCCTTTAAACACCCTCAAAAAATGTCAGCCCCCCCTTACCCCTGACAGAATGGTAACAGTAATACACAGATTATCTGTACAAAGATACAAAGTCACATTATCCCCTCACTGCAAGTGGGTAAAAACAAAGGACAGATTTCAGGCACAAATAGAAAAGACAAATGGTTACTTTGTGTATCCCAGCATAGAAATAGGGATTATGTGTGTATGTATACTGTGCTGTACAGTATGTGTATGTATGTGTGTGTGTGTGTGTGTGTGTGTGTGTGTGTGTGTGTGTGTGTGTGTGTGTGTGTGTGTGTGTGTGTGTGTGTGTGTGTGTGTGTGTGTGTGTGTGTGTGTTTGTGACACACAGTCATGTGAAAAAGAAAGTACACCCTCTTTGAATTCTATGGTTTTACATATCAGTACATAATAACAATCATCTGCTCCTTAGCAGGTCTTAAACTTAAATACAACCTCAGATGAACAACAACACATGACATATTACACCGTGTCATGATTTATTTAACAAAAGCCAAAATGGAGAAGCCATGTGTGAAAAACTAAAAACACCTTATGATTCAATAACTTGTAGAACCACCTTTAGCAGCAATAACTTGAAGTAATCGTTTTCTATATGACTTTATCAGTCTCTCACATCGTTGTGGAGGAATTTTGGCCCACTCTTCTTTACAACGTTGCTTTAGTTCATTGAGGTTTGCAGGCATTTGTTTATGCACAGCTCTCATAAGATCCAGCCACAGCATTTCAATTGGGTTGAGGTCTGGACTTTGACTGGGCCATTGCAACACCTTGATGCTTTTCTTTTTCAGCCATTCTGTTGTACATTTGCTGGTGTGCTTGAATCATTGTCCTGTTGCATGACCCAATTTCGGCCAAGCATTAGCTGTCGGGCAGATGGCCTCACATTTGACTCTAGAATACTTTGGTATCCAGAGAAGTTCATGGTCGACTCAATGACTGCAAGGTTCCCAGGCCCTGTGGTTGCAAAACAAGCCCAAATCATCACCCCTCCACCGCCATGCTTGACAGTTGGTATGAAGTGTTTGTGCTGATATGCTGTGTTTGGTTTTCGCCAAACGTGGCGCTGTGCATTATGGCCAAACATCTCCACTTTGGTCTCGTCTGTCCAAATGACATTGTTCCAGAAGTCTTGTGGTTTGTTCAGATGCAACTTTGCAAACCTAAGCCGTGCTGCCATGTTCTTTTTAGAGAGAAGAGGTTTTCTTCTGGCATCCCTTCCAAACAAACCATACTTGTTCAGTCTTTTTCTAATTGTACTGTCATGAACTTTAACATTTAACTTGCTAACGGAGGCCTGTAGAGTCTGAGATGTACACTGGCGACACACTTTATTCGAGCTTGGCTAGTCCCACGAATTCGGGTATACCAGGGTGTATTGAGGTTTGTGACTGTTTTCTGCCCGAGTGCATTGAGGTATTTTCCAAGCAGGGATTGAAGCATTTTATTCCCGCTGGCTGCAATACTGCACAGTATATATATATATACTGCATTATAATTCATGAATTTATGCCATCTGGTAGACACGCGAAGCATTGCAGCCTATTAAATCCTAATCATTATCATTTAACAGATCAGCCGCCCGTCAGCCAGGCATGAACCCAGGCTGGGAAGGCAAACGCAACGGGGCTTGTTAGAGGTGAGGAGCGGCGCATTCCAGGTATCTGCCAGGTACATACTGGGTATTTGCTCGAATAAAGTGTGTCGGTGCAGTAACTCTTGGTTTTTTTTGCAATTTCTCTGAGCATTGCACGGTCTGACCTTGGGGTGAATTTGCTGGGATGTCCACTCCTGGGAAGATTGGCAACTGTTTTGAATGTTTTCCACTTTTGAATAATCTTTCTCACTGTAGAATGATGGACTTGAAATTGTTTGGAAATGGCCTTATAACCCTTCCCTGATTGATGGGCAGCAACAATTGCTTCTCTAAGATCATTGCTGATGTCTTTCCTCCATGGCATTGTGTTAACACATACATGAATGCTCCAGACCAGCAAACTGCTAAAACTTCGGCTTTAATAGAGGTGGTCACACTTGCTGATGATCAATTAATCAAGGGCATTTGATTAGCAGCACCTGTCTGCTACTTAGCATCTCAATTCCTATGGAAGCAGTAAGGGTGTACTTAGTTTTTCACACATAGCTTCTCCATTTTGGCTTTATTTTTGTTAAATAAATCAGGACATGGTGTAATATGTCATGTGTTGTTGTTCATCTGAGGTTGTATTTACCTAATTTTAAGACCTGCTAAGGAACAGATGATTGTTATAATGTCCTGATATGTAAAGCTATGGAATTCAAAGAGGGTGTACTTTCTTTTTCACATCACTGTATATATTGTGTGTGTGTGTTATATACATATACTGTACAGTATGTGTGTGGGATGTGTGTAGTGTAATATATATATATATATATATATATATATATATATATATATATATATATATATATATATATATGTATGTGTTTATATATATATATATATATATATATATATACTGAATACAGTATGTGTGCGCATGCGATTATATATACATATGCAATGTGTGTATGTGTGTTTGTGCGATGATTGTGTTTGTTTATGTGTGTTTTGTGGTGTGCACAGTGACACTTTACAGCAGTTCGTGGCCTATATACAGTTCCAAGTTTCCTCCCTTATTAACCCCGTCACAGCCTCGCAGCAGGGGAGCAGCGCCAGTGGGCTTAACCCCGTCACTGCCAGCGAGGGGGCAGCTCCCCCCCTCAACCCAAGGAGACACCTCCTCTCTCCCCCAAAATCAAATTTTTCAAAAATGTGTTTTTTTTTAAACTTAAACTCCCCTTCCCCCCCCCCCCCCCTCCACCATTTGGAGGAGAAATAAGAAGCAAGCTTACTGTATGCGATCTCTAATCGTCCATTTCCAATGCAGGGTGTTGTTTTTTTGTTGTTGTTGTTCAGGAGATAGAAGCGTTTAAAATTGGATGTACTCCGGGATTTTAAAATGGAGGTCTCCCCAGATTCCCAGGGATCCGTGATATGAATTAAACTGGTACGGGAGTCTCGGGTGGGGGGGGGGCTGCCTTTGAAAAACAATAATATTACAAAATATTATTTAGGAAATAAATGAAAGACATTGTGCTCTTATAGACCTCCATCTTATAGCCTGCGGCACGGAAAGGGTTAATGTTGCCGCGCTCTGCCCTAAGATTAGTTCCCATAATCCTCTTGTTTTAATGCTATCAGGACCCCCCCCCCCCCCCCCCCCCCCAGGGGAATGAGATAACCCTTATTTACTAATCGTTGTCCATGACACAACAGGAACTCGTTGTGATAAGGATACATCTGGATTCTTTCCTGATCCTGTGTAGCCCATATATCCACCCTGCTATATGAATAGGGCCAGGATCAGACAGTCCTGGTTTTATATCCCGTCCCTATAATTTAATAGTGACAGTCATGATTTTGATAAATGCCATAATAGTAGATTAAGGGTCAAGGTGATGCAGTCCTGTTTTATATATCCCATATTAAAATATGAATGCTGTAAGGATCAGACAGTCCTAGATCTCCCAGTCCTATAGAGTAATAGGGTCAGGCTCAGACAGTCCTAGATCTCCCAGTCCTATAGACCTATAGATTAATAGGGTCAGGTTCAGATAGTCATAGATCTCCCAGTCCTATGGATTATTAGGATCTGTCTGGGGGTCATACCTCCCACGCTGTACCACGTGTAAGACCAGGACAACCTGAGCCAGCCCCTGCTGCCCTGTAATGATCGCTCTCCAGCATTAAACCTAACACAATACCAAACTGTTTTGTTTTTAAATGGGCATTACAACTCTTTTAATGCTGGGGCAAGGTACACACAGTTATACTGCTCTGCACATGTGTATGCAGACATGCACGGCTCTGCACATGTGTATGCAGACATGCACGGCTCTGCACATGTGTATGCAGACATGCACGGCTCTGCACATGTGTATGCAGACATGCATGGCTCTGCACATGTGTATGCAGACATGCACGGCTCTGCACATGTGCATGCAGACATGCATGGCTCTGCACATGTGCATGCAGACATGCACGGCTCTGCACATGTGTATGCAGACATGCACGGGTCTGCACATGTGCATGCAGACATGCACGGCTCTGCACATGTGTATGCAAGTACACACTGCTCTGCACCAACATACAAACACACATATGTGTGTATATATATATATATATATATACACAGGCTAATAAATAATATTAAATATAAATGAATAGCTATATACATGTAGGCTCACACACATATTCACTGCTCTGCACACACAGGCTTATATACATTACGCTGCATACATGCAGGTATACATAGCTGTGCACATACACTGTTACAAAAATACTTACAAATACACACTGCTCTGCACTCAGAAACACTGGGCTATTCCCATATATACACACACACACTGCTCTGCACACATGTGGATACACACTGCTCTGTACACATGCGGATACACACTGCTCTGCACACATGCAGATACACACTACTCTGCACACATACAGATACACACTGCTCTGCACACATGCAGATACACACTGCTCTGCACACATACAGATACACGCTGCTCTGCACACATACAGAAACACACTGCTCTGCACACATGCGGATACACGCTGCTCTGCACACATACAGCTACACACTGCTCTGCACACATACAGATACACACTGCTATGCACACATACAGATACACGCTGCTATGCACACATACAGATACACGCTGCTCTGCACACATACAGATACAGGCTGCTCTGCACACATACAGATATACACTGCTATGCACACATACAGATACACGCTGCTCTGCACACATACAGATACACACTGCTCTGCACACATGCGGATACACACTGCTCTGCCCACATACAGATATACACTGCTAAGCACACTTGCGGATAAACAGTGCTCTGCACAAATACAGTACACATACACACTGCTCTGCACACATGCGGATACACACTGCTCTGCATGTATACAGATACACACTGCTCTGCACACATACACTCTGCTCTGTCCACATACAGATACACACTGCTATGCACACATGCAGATACACACTGCTCAGCACACATGCAGATACGCACTGCTCTGCACACATACAGATACACACTGCTCTGCACACATACAGATACGCACTGCTCTCCACACATGCGAATACACACTGCTCTGCACACATACAGATACACACTGCTCTGCACACATGCGGATACACACTGCTCTGCACACATGCGGATACACACTGCTCTGCACAAATACAGATATACACTGCTATTCACACATGTGTATACACAGTGCTCTGCACACATACAGATACACACTGCTCTGCACAAATACACATACACACTGCTCTACACACATGCGGATACACACTGCTCTGCATGCATACAGATACACACTGCTCTGCATATATACATATACACACTGCTCTGCACATATACATATACACACTGCTCTGCACATATACGGATAAACACTGTTCTGCACACATGCAGATACCCAATCTACTCACATGCAGATACACACTACTCTGCCCACATACAGATACACACTGCTCTGCCCACATACAGATACACACTGCTCTGCCCACATACAGATACACACTGCTCTGCACACATACAGATACATACTGCTCTGCACACATACATATATACACTGCTCTGCACAAAGAGATACACACTGCTCAGCACACAGAGATACAAACTGCTCTGTACAAATACACATACACCCTGCTCTGCACACATGCTGATACACTGCTCTGCCCAAATACACATACACAGTGCTCTGCGCACCAACATATATGTACTCCTGTCTACACCCTAACAAACACACGCCAAGCACATACATACAGACATTACTACACATGCCTGGCACCATCAGCAATAAAACCAGTTATTGTACACTAGTACCTGGGAACAACTCTCATTTTTGGGGGTTTGGTGTGGGGGGTAGGGGAAGACCCCCTGCCCCATGTCAGCGTGCAGGCTGCTTGTAATTACCATTGATCTCCTGGGAGATGGTCACCGCCTCGGCTCCCAAAGGGAGCCGGTCACTATACTCTGACCCCACCTCAAACTCCTCCTGGTTAGTTTTGGATAGGGAGCTTGTGAGGGTCTCATCCAACATACTACCCTCCACCTCCCCTTCCCCTTCCACTGGGGTTGCGTCTGCCTCGGCCTCCCCCTCTCCAGCCTCGCTAGGGTCAAAATTTTTCTCTGACTCCATGTAGGAGGCTCTTGGGTCAAAGTCAGCGGCAATGGGCTTCTCCATGGGGTCCGGTTTGTGGGTCTTCATGATAAGCTTATAGTTCTTGCCGTGGTACTTAGAGAGAAGGTGGCAGCAGGTTGCTCCCATAAGAGGTATGGTGGCCAGCCCAAGCAGGAAGATGCTCACCACAATGATGATGATCAGAGAGGGGACCTCTTTCTTGGTGGTGAAGACCACCTGCACCTGGCAGTCCTCTCCCTTGTAGGTCAGACACACCGAGTAGTTGGTGCCCGGCGTCAACCCACGGAACCAGTAGGAGTTCACCCGGTCTTCAATCTCTGACCACTGGACCAAGGAGTGGCCCCTTGCACCTTCCTGGCACAAGTACAGCATCCGGAGCTGGTCCGCTCCTGGTTCGGTGTGATATGGGGTTATCTGCACCCTGGCGTCCTTCTCAGACACGTCCAAAGCAATCACCCCTAGGTCAAAGATGTGAGGCTTCAGGTTGGTGCTCTCGTTGAATGCGTGGTTGGACACATGCTGAGCACCTGCACTTGGCCCACACTTCTTTTCAAAGGCCAGCGGATGTTCCAGGGTGTCCTGGATGCCCACCTCACTGCCAGCGGCCCCCTGGGTCTGCAAGGTGGGGAGGAGACTTTTTGTCTTCTCCTCTATCTTGTCCGCATTCAGTACACTGTTCCCGGATGCCTTCACTGCAGGCTTTTTGCCCTCGGGCAGCGTCTTGCTCACATCTGGGTTCTGCATGGTCTTGGTGGGGTATTTCTGCGGTCCGGCCACGGATACGTTGACCGAGCTCTGGCTGCTACCCATCTCGTTAGTGGCTTGGCAAGTGTAGGTCCCTTCCAACTTCTTGCTGAGGTGAGGGATCACCAGGGTGCCGTTCTCAAACACCAGGAAGCGGACGGACACCAGGGACTGGGGAAAATCATTCCTCTCTTGCCCTGCCGTGGGTGGCTGGATCTCAGCTTCTTGCGTGGCATTGCGGACCCTCCATTGGATGGTTGGTTGGGGACTCCCAGTGACTTGACACTGCAAAGTGAGCATGAACCCATCGTACAGCTCCGTGCTGTCCAGGTTTGGGAGATAACTCAACTGCACAGAGGGGGCTTCGCAGGGCAGGTCTGGGAGTCTGGAGATGGGGGTACCCCGGAGCTCCACAGGGGAGGCGCAGACAATAGAGTCATTCTCGGCTACCTTTACCTGGGCTTCCACTGTCCACTTCTTGAGCCACATGAGGGGGCAGGAGCAATGGAAGGGGTTGTTGTAGATCTGGATGTGGGAGAGGGAGGCGAGAGGCTCAAAAGTCCCCTCCCGGATGACAGGGAACAGGTTGTTGTTGATCCTGAGGGACCTCAGATCACTCAGGTTGATGAAAGCGTCCAAGGGCAGGTTGACCATGCGGTTGTTGTTCATTTTCAGCAGCTGGAGGGCGGGCAGGCTGGACAGGTCTCCCCAGGGGAAGTCCACCAGCAGGTTATGGCTGATGTCCAGGTTCTTGAGGTGCACCAGGGCACGCAACGTCCCTTTCTCCACCGAGCTAATCTCGTTGTGGGCCAGCCACAGTGAGGTGACCTGAATCACCCCCACAAAGTGAGACCTCTTCAGCGAGCTGATCTTGTTGGCGGAGAGGCTGAGGGTGGTGACATTGGAAGGTAAGCCACCCGGCACCTTCTGCAGCTTCTTGTAGGTGCAGTCGACAAACTGCTGGTTGTATTTATCCACACAGGAGCAGGGTTCTGGACAGCCAAGGGATGTCCCCAGCAGAGCCGCCACAGCACACAGGAAGAGAAGTCCACCCATTATCCCACCTGCAAGACACACACAGGGGGGTAGAATGGGGAAGGAGCAGAGAAGGGCAGGGAGTAACCGCTATAGCATAATTCCCCCATAAAGCTATCTGATGCCAGTGATTGTGAAATACAGTAGGTGTATACTACAGATACATACATGTAGAAAGAAAAGAAACTAACTTG
>NW_027457120.1:167500-177946 GCF_040206685.1 Ascaphus truei | reverse complement strand
CTGTAGTTCACTTACCATTACTTGCCCCCACCGACTCCCGTTGCCCAGCTTACTCACGAACCAATCCACGATCAGGAACCCATAAAATAATAAACCATTGAAAATAATAAACATTAAACTAAAAATCCAAACCAATCCACGGGTCTTCTACTTGTAATACACCTTCATCTGTATTCTTCTTTCTTCTATCTCCTTCCGGGCGGGGCAGGGCGTGGTCTTCTTTCCATCATCGGCCACGCCCTTGTCTTTTTCCTTCTCCGGAGGTCCTTCCTCCGCGGCGTCTGGCTGCAAAATGAGACGACATAGGCTTTTAAAGGCCTATGACGTCACATTTTGCGTCATGGTTCCCACGGTCCTGATTGGACCGTGAAAACCATGTGTGTTGGCCGATAATAAAAAAATGATGACGTCACTTAAAGGGAATGAAAGCACAGCCAATCAGAATGGCTTTGCTTCAATTGCCTTTAAGATGACGTCATGAAAAGGCACATGGCCGTGCACACATGGTACTAGAGCCAATCAGAGCGTGGGAACTTTATCCCTACTCTGATTGGCTCTGGTATACCATGTGTCAGAGGCTTGGGGGAGAAAGGATGTGACGTCAATGAAAACCTGTCACGTGGTACGGTAGCCAATCAGAGCGTGGGAACTTTATCCCTACTCTGATTGGCTCTGGTATACCATGTGTCAGGGGCTTGGGGGAGAAAGGATGTGACGTCAATGAAAACCTGTCACGTGGTACGGTAGCCAATCAGAGCGTGGGAACTTTATCCTTATTGACGTCACATCCTTTCTCCCCCAAGCCCCTGACACATGGTATACCAGAGCCAATCAGAGTAGGGATAAAGTTCCCACGCTCTGATTGGCTCTAGTACCATGTGTGCACGGCCATGTGCCTTTTCATGACGTCATCTTAAAGGCAATTGAAGCAAAGCCATTCTGATTGGCTGTGCTTTCATTCCCTTTAAGTGACGTCATCATTTTTTTATTATCGGCCAACACACATGGTTTTCACGGTCCAATCAGGACCGTGGGAACCATGACGCAAAATGTGACGTCATAGGCCTTTAAAAGCCTATGTCGTCTCATTTTGCAGCCAGACGCCGCGGAGGAAGGACCTCCGGAGAAGGAAAAAGACAAGGGCGTGGCCGATGATGGAAAGAAGACCACGCCCTGCCCCGCCCGGAAGGAGATAGAAGAAAGAAGAATACAGATGAAGGTGTATTACAAGTAGAAGACCCGTGGATTGGTTTGGATTTTTAGTTTAATGTTTATTATTTTCAATGGTTTATTATTTTATTGGTTCCTGATCGTGGATTGGTTCGTGAGTAAGCTGGGCAACGGGAGTCGGTGGGGGCAAGTAATGGTAAGTGAACTACAGTAAAGAAATGTATTTTATTTAACTTGTTAATTTTTTCAAAAGGTTTTTTAACCTGTGTATTTTTATTTTTTTGTGGTATATCATTTCTTGCCACTGTATGTATGTATGTACAATATATATGTCTAGAGAGATATACTGTACAGTATACATTCAGGGTAAGAAATGATGATGTTTTAAAAGCTGGATTAGATGTGTTTTTAATTATTTTGTGAGTTTAAAGTATTTTAAAATTAGATAGATGTATTATTCCTTGGTATTGTATTGTGTGTTTGAGGAAGGTCAGGGATACTGTAGGTACTGTAGGCTTGGTTTGGAAAGGTTGTATTTTTGTCGGTACTTATATTTTTTCAAAGGCTTAATTGTTCTGCTCTAGGCGTGAATCTGTTAATGGTTTCATTGTTCATGATTGAGTGTGAAATGTTTAGAGATCTAAATAATGATTGCTAATTGATTTTTGTTTACGTTGATTAATTTGCAGAATGTATACAGTATGGTGCATAGATTTTATGCATTTTGGAATGTGACTTTTTTCATTGGTTTGTGATCATATACAGTACAGTAGATTGTGAGATCAGTTAGGATTTTTAAAGGAAATTGATTTTTAATGTAGTGTCTGTATGGAGAAGTGTTTGGTTGTAGAACAGTATGGTTTTGATAACCCTTCTACATTTATTTGTACTGTATATTTGGTTTATCATGGGTGTGTATATAACGTGTGTATAAATATATACTGTATATATCTCTCTCTCTCTCTTTCTCTCTGTCTCTCTGTATGTATATATATACAGTATATATATATATAGTTGCATGATGAAGCCACAGTACAAATTCATGGGTGAAGGGTGGGTATCGTGCCTGTGTGGCTTAACCCCTTAATTACCTTTGCGGTTATTATCCGATAAGGTGTTTAAGGGGTTAATTGATATCTGAATGTAATTGCAATGTATTGGCTTGGTTTTGGCTATGTTTTGTGTGGGCAAGAGAAGGAAGGCGCTGGCGTCGGACACTTCGTATTGATGAGGTCAGTAGTACTTTATTTATTTGTATATGCTAGTTAATGTTTTTAATAATGGGCAATTAATCTATTATTCATATCTGGATAATAGTTATTTTGCACATTATTGTACTGTAGGTGTTGGGGGGGAGGGTGTATGTATTGAATGTATAGGCCAGGTTTATTTTTTTTACATTCAGGGTTACTTCCGTGGTTTTGCGTGGGACCTCTGGAGACCACCCGCGGGGAATCCTCGGGTATCCTAAAGGGTAGCAGGCTGGTGGTTCCACGGGTGACACATGCGGGGATGATGATGTGTGGTCCCACTTCTGTGGGGGCACCGCGGACCCGTAGTCTGCGGGCATGACGATGTGTGGTCCCACTTCTGTGGGGGCACCTCCGAGCCGTAGGTGCGGGGATGATGATGTGTGGTCCCACTTCTGTGGGGGCACCGCGGACCCGTAGTGAGCACCCGTGAGTTCCCCAGACCCCCATGGGAACCACCCGAGGCCCCGCAGACACCTGTGGGTTTGACCCGGGGCTCCCAGACATCCTTGGGCCTACCGTGTGGACCCAATTGAGGCTCACGGTGACCCAAGGAGACCACCTGGGCGCCATGGTGCTGGCAGGATCCACCAGCAGGCCTCCAGAACCTGTGGAATGCTGCTGGTAAACTGTAGGTCTGTCCAGGTGCCCTGCCAGCCCACCGGGGACTAGCGTGGGGCTACGTTATGGACCCTGAATGTAAAAGAATAAATCTTGTATTTATGGGGGGGGGGGCACAGGGGGTGGGTAATGTATTTAATAAATAGAATGCTGTTTATTGTGGGTGATTGTACTGTTTTTATTGTGGGTACTGGGGTGGGGGTGGGGTGTTTCCCCAACGGTATGTGGGTAGGCCTCCCTTGTGGGTAGTTAGTGGGTGAGGGTTGAGGGTGGTTAGGCCTCACGGGGTGGGGGGTTAGAGTGGGAGGGTATGTACAGTAGGCGTCCCAAGTGGTGGGTGAGGGTGGGTTAACCCCTTCATGACTGTAGCGGTTAATAACCGCTATGGTGATTAAGGGGTTAGGGGACATTACTTTGAAAGTGTTATTTTTTTTCTCTGTTTTACTGTACAGCAGCGGAGGTTGCCATGGGTAGTGGGTAGTGTATTGAATGTATTTATTGGTTATTATGCGTTAACCCCTTCATTACCTTAGCGGCTATACGCTATGCTAATGAAGCCTCGTTTCTGAACTTTTAATAATATTGTGCAGGAGCAGGGGGTCCCCTGAGATTAGATTTCTGTCTCAGGGAACCCCCTGCTCACTCTACAATATTATTAAAAAGACAGAAATGCTGCTTCTTTACCATAGCGCATAGCCGCTAAGCTAAAGAATGATTCTTTAATGATGTGTGTGTTTTATTCACAGTGTAGATGTTCTCCGGAGCTGAAGCGCACAGGTTTCAGGTCTGGGGACCCCGTGCCCCCCGAGATACAGGCCCCTTTAGGGGGTGTGCCGGTATCCCTCTGCTCTGCTTGGTTTACAGGCCGCGATCACGTGATCGGACCTTTAAACCAAGCAGAGGGCTACCGGCACCCCCTAAAGGGGCCTGTATCTCGGGGGGCACGGGGTCCCCAGACCTAAAACCTGTGCGGTTCAGCTCCAGAGACCCCCTGCACATCTACACTATCAATAAAAATGTATTTCAAATGTATTTATTTGTATTTATTTATTTATTTATTGCGGGGATGCTGTGTGTGATTATTTTTTATTGTGTTTAGCGGGGGTGGGTGACGGGGTTTATAAATGTGAGTTTATAAATAAAATAAAGAATATTATTTATAGGGGCCTTAGAACAGAAGTTCCCACGCCAATTGCGCGCTCATTGCTCTTTTGTTACAATGTTGCTGGTCTTGCGGGTTTGCAGTCTGGCAGCAAAAAGCAGTTTGTAGTACTGTGTGTGAGATAAAGTAACCAGTTCTTTTATTGCTGAAGTCGCCACTAAAAACTTTTATTTACAAATACAGTACAAAAACCGTGCAACACACAACAACATTCAGTATCCTTTGTTTAAGTACAGCAGGTACTATAGGGTAAAACATGTACTGTACAGTACAGCACAACATTACAGTATGGTCTCACTGAAAGTCCTCCCCATTTTCCAGCCATGGCCGATGCCTTGCATGGCGCAAAACGCCATTAATGCAGTCTCTAACGCCTCTCATTACAGGATCTGTAACAGGGTAATAGCGCTGCATTTCTTCCACAATCTTTTTCCTTAAATTGGCAGGAAGGGCATTTTTTTGGCGATTCCCATCATAGTTCACTTTGAACACCCACTCGCAGTACAATGTGTAGGGAACATGGTGTTTAAATATGATCAAGGCATACTTGTGTGGTATACCAGCACTCCTCACCCTATACTTCTCCCTCAGCGCCGGTGTCAGATCGCACAGGGAGATGTCGGGCACTGTTTGTATGCGAGCGGGTGTAGGAAGTCTTTTGGGAGCGGGTGTACTTGAGGCGATGGGCAATGGTAGGGTGTCTGGGAGGAAGCTTTCCTCCGGTAGTGGTCGCCGGGTTGTCTCCTGGCGTGGTCTAGATGGGGTTGTCATGTCCTCCTCAATAGCATAGTACACTGTATCTTCTGGTGGAGGGGGTGTGCTTGGTGATGGAAGGGGGTCGAAGGTACCATGCATCACATCCATGTCACCCCCCTGCTCCAGCGTCGGGGAAACAGGGGCATTAACACCGAGCAAATAATGTATGCCCGCTATGTCTGCCTCTATCTTGTCCATCCGTTGATCCATCCGTTGCTCCATATGTAGCATCCGTTGATCCAGCCGTTGCTCCATATGTAGCACCGACTCCAGAAGCAGATCTAGCTTTGCCAGCACACTAGAATTCCCGGGGAGATCCACACTTAGCCCATTCAGGATCCGGTCCAACGAGCTGCTTGTGCATGGCATCTGGAGATCTGGGGGGATGGGTGCAACGGAGGATGAGATGGGGGTTCCCTGGAGAGAAGCGGCATCGATGGAGAGTGGAAGAGGTGACCTGGGGATGCCCGGTACAGGAGAAGCTGCAGCGTGGTGGAAGAGGGATGGAGAAGGTGACCGCTGGATTTCCGGGAGAGAAGCAGAGTCGTCCAAGAGCAAAGGAGACAGTGACCCGTTGATTTCAGAGGCAGCAGCATCTTCAGATGGAACCGGAGAAGATGGGGGTGGAGAAGCCGGGCTGAAGATTTCCGGGACAGCTACAGCAGAGTCGTCGAAGCATATGGGAGCAAGTGGTCTGCGGATTCGGTGAGTTGGCTGCCATGCGTCTTGCGAACCGAGCACAGTACCGTATTTCTTCTTCACATAATAAGGCTGACGTGTTTTAAAAGCCTTAGCCTTTGGGGTCAGCAGAAGGTTTTCTTTGTTGGCCTTAGCCTGTCGCTTTGCCTTTGGCTTGGGAACGGTAACTGCCTTTCTCTTTTTCAGTGTGGCAGGCACAGCAGAGGTGAGATGATTCTTTCGTCCATAGAACCGGGGATGCTCCATGTAAGCGGGAGGCACAATGCAGTATCTGGACAATGCCTCAGATAAAGATCAGCAAGTGGTGGGCTATGCAACGTGTACAACCTTTTATGCATGGTGGCCAGGTACAGGTGTTGAAAGTGGGTGGTCTGTTATGTGAGTCATTAACATATAAATACACCATCCATTTTGTGGATTCACTGCACATTGAATACACATCGACTAAACATCGAATACACATTCTTGTGTTTGTATTTCTTTCTACAGTACTCGCAGCAATGCCTGTTAAGAAGATTTCAAAGGATCTCAGCATGAGAATGAAGGAGATGTACACGAGCGGACAACGAATTGCAGATATCCAGCGCTGGTTAACTGCTTCTGGCCTCGTTGTGCCATCAAGCACTGTGTGCTATCATGCACAAGGAAAAAACAGAGACCGCAAAAAGGCACCAAGGGTAACAAATGCGTAAGTACTGTATACTGTATTTATAAAACTTAACCAAAAAAAATATAGAAAACTGTAGTGTACATCTACAGTATACCGTATTTATATAGTATATTTATTATATTACAACAGTATATACTGTAGTGTACTGTATGTGTGGTCAATTTATATTTTTTGTGCAGCAGTATACACTTTTGGTATATTGCAATTCATCTTACAACGGAATATACAGTATATGATGTGTATTTATTATGATATAACAACAGTATACCGTATTTATATAGTATATTTATTATATTACAACAGTATATACTGTAGTGTACTGTATGTGTGGTCAATTTATATTTTTTGTGCAGCAGTATACACTTTTGGTATATTGCAATTCATCTTACAACGGAATATACAGTATATGATGTGTATTTATTATGATATAACAACAGTATACCGTATTTATATAGTACAACAGTATATACTGTAGTGTACTGTATGTGTGGTCAATTTATATTTTTTGTGCAGCAGTATACACTTTTGGTATATTGCAATTCATCTTACAACGGAATATACAGTATATGATGTGTATTTATTATGATATAACAACAGTATACCGTATTTATATAGTACAACAGTATATACTGTAGTGTACTGTATGTGTGGTCAATTTATATTTTTTGTGCAGCAGTATACACTTTTGGTATATTGCAATTCATCTTACAACGAAATATACAGTATATGATGTGTATTTATTATGATATAACAACAGTATACCGTATTTATATAGTATATTTATTATATTACAACAGTACTGTATACTGTATATTTTGTCTATTTATATTTATAGTACAGCAGTATACATTTTTTGTATATTTATATTTACTGTATATTACAACATTACATGTACAGTATACAATATACATTTTATATTGCTGCATATTAATAACACAATATAATTTCTTTGCATTGTAGGGAGACTACTCTTCTGGTGGACAGAATAAGTGAGGAGAATGATGAGAGGAGCGCATTAAGGGTTAAAAACACTCTTCAGGAAAACCACAATCTGACTGTATCCGAGAGCAGCATAAAGAAGATGAGACGCAGAATTGGATGGAAATATGGACGTGTGAGGTTAGTAGTGGACAGTACAGGAGGTACTGTACTGTAAAGTAAAAATGTTGTTTTGCAAACTGTACTGCGCTGTGACGCTAACATTTTTTATTCATTGTCATTACAGAGCGTACCCCATGATACGGGACGCAAACAAAATCAAAAGAGTGCTCCAGGCCCAGGCATGGATCGACAGCGGTGAGACTTTCCAGGATTGCATCTTCACTGATGAGTCTACTGTGTCGCTGGAGAGATTTGCAAGATTTGCGTTCCACAAAAAAGGCCGCATAACTTTGAAGCCACGGCCAAAACACCCTGTGAAGCTGCATGTGTGGGGTGCCATCTCTAGGCGTGGACCGGGATGCATTGTCGTCTTTGAAGGTACAATTTCTCAAATATAATGCCGCCTAATGCACTGTACTTGACTAGTGTTGCCTTACCGTATGCACTGTACTGTACTATTGAGCACTTTTCTTTTCTTGCTATAGGAATCATGAATAAAGATTTCTTCCAAGACAACATTGTGCCCGTGATAGTGCGATACATCACACAAGACTTTCCCAATGGTCATCGCTTTTACCAGGACAATGATCCCAAGCACACCGCGTCGACGGCGCATATCCTTGAGCGCGGCATCAACTGGGTGAAGACGCCAGCGGAGTAAGTGTAGTAGACCGTGTCCCATTTATATGTTCCCCACTGTTTTTACTGTGTACTCTATCTCTTAAACTAATTGTCCTTTCTTTCCAATCACAGATCACCAGACTTCAATCCGATCGAAATGGTCTGGCATCAGCTGAAGGACCACATCCGTAAAGTGGCGAAACCCTCCAAGAAGGACGAGTTGTATACAGCCATAATGAGTTTTTGGAACGATGTACTCACCGAGGAACGATGCAATAAATATATAGACCATATTGCCACTGTGTTGCCCATTGTCATCGCGCGCAATGGACAAGCATCAGGAAAGTAGTACAGTGCTGTAGTATTGTACAGTAGGTACACTATGATACAGGTAAGTATGGCACAGATTTTAGCTTTCCCAATAGTCAGAGTTTACAGTAGTTCCAGTATACAGTACAGTAGACTAGTTTGACATACTACAGTAACTGCCTACTAACTGCTCCATTTTTTCTTTCCAGAGAAAGCTGCACCAGCCACCTACTGTACAGTAGGTCTACCATAATACAGTACGCACATACAGTACAGTACAGTAACTGAACAAAGTTTTTGTTTTCTTGTCGTTCCAGGAAAAAGGGTGCACCAGAGGGGAGGGGGGGCCTTGTGTTCGTCAAATCTGCTTGTGCAGTCAAATGTACAGTATATAAACAGCAGTAATGATGTACACAAAACCTCTCCTCTCTCAATGAACTACTGTACCGCAGACACAATGAGGATACTGTTACAGTATGAAGGGAAAAAGAACAGGATGGGTTATTTAACATTACAGTATACTGTGCAATATTTATACTGTATATTTATATATACTGTATTTTTATTCTAAAGGTATTCGAGAATGTACTCTACTAGATGAGGACCTGGTGACTTTCAACACTCTCAGACACACAGAAAGGATTATTTCACATCACTGTATATTTATCCTGTATATTTTCAGTAATTTAGAAGCAGTGGCTGTTCTGAACAGCCCAGGGCCAGATTAACAAAACAATGGCTTGGATTGGATTAGCCAGACGATTGATGCTTGGCCAGGGAGGGATTAAAAACTCTAAGGGAGGGGGTGGGTGGTGTAGCTGTAGGATTGTACTGTGTCAGTATTTCCAACGCCAGGTCACCCTAATAATTGCATGAATAAACCCCCAAAGACAAGGCCCAAATATACTAGTACAGTATACTGTACAGTACTGTAAAGTATGTATTATTGTGTGTTGATGTTTTGAATTGCTGTTAACTTGAAAAGTTTCACCATTGTATTGTACTGTATTTGTAAATAAAAGTATTTTGTGGCGACTTCAGCAATAAAAGAACTGGTTAATTTATCTCACATAAAGTACGTGAATACGACCGCAATCACCATTGTACAGTAAATGGGTGCATAGGATGGAACGACAGGTGCTAAAGGGGTATAAATATGATACTGTATTTATCAGTATTGATCAAAGAGAATTGATCAGAAGGATTCCCCTTATAAAGTATACAGCACTCTATTGTCATTCATACAGTACAGTATACTGTAGTAAAAGGTAGACAACACATGGTCTTGCAGTACAGTATACTGTATTACTAAAAATCTGTCAGGTTGACCAGAATCACTGCGGATATCGGAAAATAATACAATTTTATTAATTCTACGTACTGTATATAAGGGGAATCCTTCTGATCAACTCTCTTTGATCAACACTGATAAATACAGTAATTTATCTCACACTCAGTACTACAAACTGCTTTTTGCTTGCAATAAACAAACAAACAGGGAAGCGCTACTGTATACTGTATGAGTTAGGATCAGGCCCAGCAGCCACTTTATGTTGAAAACCACATATGAAATGAGCATAAATTTGCATGAATAATTACACAAAAATATATAAAATAAATAGCACAAGTCTCTGACAGAGAGAAATTGTCCAGGTGGTGTGGATACAGGTTAATGCCCCTGTCTGATAGGACAGACTCGGGCAAGAATGGCCTGTGAGAGGTGAATATCCAGAATGGTAGCTGGGATGGAAAGCGCTACCAACTGTGCAGGTATTGAAGTGTGTAGAAATGGGAAGGTGCCGTAGGCATCAAATGTGGAAAGCGCTCACCCAGACTTCATACACTGCGCTTTTTGCTTGCATACTGCAAAGCCGCAAGACCAGCAACATTGTAAAAAAAGAGCAAAAAAAGAGCAATGAGCGCGAAATTGGCGTGGGAACTTCTGTTCTAGGGCCCCTAGAAATAATATTCTTTATTTTATTTATAAACTCACATTTATATATAAAGTATATATTTATTTCTCTTCATGTATTTATTTATATTTATTTATTATTGTGGAGCTGCTGTGCGTGAGGGGCCATGGCCAG